>NW_026859633.1:0-30431 GCF_026571515.1 Ruditapes philippinarum
CTTTTTCTATATATTGAAAATTATTGTTTGTTTTTTCTTGTTTTCAATAATTATTATAGATTTATCTATAATTATCCTTGTGTAATTATGTTCATATACTTAGTAAGAAAGATGAAATATAACCATTTTGCTAATACTTTTTATAAAAACTTTTATGAATATTGTTTTACTTATACAAGACCGATCAGTAATCACATGTGTCGCCTCATGATGGCCAATTTCATGTTGGGACAAATTTTGTGACAGACGGACAGACAGACGGACAGTGCACAACTAGACTAACCACTTTGTACTGATCATTCCTGTAAAATTTGAATAAAATTGCACCAGTAGTTTATGAGGAGTAGTCCGGACAAGCTTTTGCGTATCTGGCAACACACAGAAAAAAACACCTTTTTATCAAAGGGCCATAACTCGGCCAAAAATCATTCAACCGGAAAACCCGTGCAATATGCGCAAGGACTTGAGCTACAGATCAATCCTGTAAAGTTTCATTGAAATTGCATAAGTGGTATAAGAGAAGTAGTCTGGACAAACTTTAAAAATAAAAATTATTAAAGGGCCATAACTCAAACAAAAATCATTGAACCGGAAAATGCTGACAATATGCACAACTAGACTTGGTACTGATCATTCCTTTAAAGTTTGGATGAAATTGCACCAGTAGTTTATGAGGAGTAGTCCGGACACTAAGCTTTTGTGTATCTGGCAACACACAGAAAAAGAAACCTTTTTATCAAAGGGCCATAACTTGGCCAAAAATCATTCAACCGGAAAACCCGTGCAATATGCGCAAGGACTTGAGCTACAGATCAATCCTGTAAAGTTTCACTGAAATTGCATTAGTGGTATAAGAGAAGTAGTCCGGACAAACTTTAAAAATAAAAATTATTAAAGGGCCATAACTCTGACAAAAATCATTGAACCGGAAAATGCTGACAATATGCACAACTAGACTTGGTACTGATCATTCCTGTAAAGTTTGGATGAAATTGCACCAGTAGTTTATGAGGAGTAGTCCGGACAAGTTTTGTGACGGACGGACGGGCGGACAGACTGACGGACAGACAGACGGACAGACAGACGACGGAGAAGTGATCCCTATATGTCGCCACTACTCCGTAGAGGCGACACAATAAGAATCACATTATTTGATAAATATAATAATTAAATAAAGTGTAATAATACATTAAATAAAATGCTATTAAATTTCACATTGTTATTCCTTTTTTATTACACAGCTTACCAACTGATCAACAGCATAATTGCCCATTCACACCTTTTGACCAGTTGACAAGGGATTAAACATCCCCTATATAATCTATATTGTCTGCAAAGTCTAAAATCCTTCTTTATTTAACTTGTCTGCAAAATCCCTCGATGTTTAACTTGTCTGCAAAGTCGTCTGCCAAGTTTACCGTCCCGTCAATGACGATCATTTACCAAAGGGGAGTAACTGTGCAAGAATTTAGAGGTTACGTACCATGGCGGAAACGTACCACTGTATAAATGTATCTTTTTGGAGGTTAAGGGTTTTATTTCGGGTATGTGATAAAATGTTATATTATATTCGTGTATGTTCAAAACTGACTTCACTTGTAGAATAACAAATATCATGCTCGAATAATACTCGTATAATTTTGTTCATATTGTTTAATGAATTTAGTATTGAAGCTTAACTCATCCTATACCCTATTATTCATATTATATATAAATGAAGCTTTTACTTATGATTATCTTGTGTCCCAGGTTATATATACTTCATATAAATGAGGCAAATACTCAAAGCGAGCCCTTCAGAGAAATTTTAGTTCAAATACATTTCACTACAAGTTTAGCTTACCAAAATTCCTTCTATAGCTAGGACAACACTAAAATTATTAATATGGTTTTAAACAGGTGTTCAGGTATAGTAGCTGTGGATACACGGATCTTGCAATGAAAGTAGAATCCGACATGTTAACTTATATTATGTTCATAGTAAACTTTAAAAATCCTTAATGGCCAATGATTGTGTATGAAATGAAAAGATAAAAAGATAAAAAAAAAAATCACCATTGTGCAGGGCTCATCCTGGGGGGAAATTTTAGGGAGAAGTGACTTCCTCGCGAAAATTAGGGAGAAGGGAAACAACCCAATGTGTATGCATTAACATGCATGGCTATACATCCTTTAATTATAATATAAACACAAATAACATCACTTATAATATTTCTCCAGTTTATTAATTAATAGTAGATTGATTAATAGTAGTATTAATTAAAAGTAGATTAATTAGTAGTAGATCTGGCAATGGCATCTAAATGTTCTTTAGCTGCAAATATGAATATAAAAAATTATTTTTGATATCTATTGATCAGCTATTTATAAGCTTTCTTTAAATATGTGTTTATATATTTTTATGTAGATTCTACATTTGTTGATAATAATGTGTAAGAAAAGATATGATGATAAAATTAATTTCATATTTTTTACTTTCCTCACTGTTAATAGAAGGATATTGATTAATAATATCTGTTCTATTCTATTCTGGTAACAGAAATTTCTTTCAAAGTCCTGATGTATGTATTGTAATGTCACATTTATATGCATATAATTATGCTTATAAAACAATTTTCAAACATCAAAGAATATGTAAAATATTACTGCAAACATTTGTGCACATTATATTTGATCACTAAAATTACATACATTCATTTCTTATTGAAAAAATTGACTGAGAAATTGTAGAAAAATAATTTCTAATTACCTCCCTTTATTTTCATGAACTGTTAAATTCGGTAATATCTTTATAAATAATGCTTTTTAAAATTTACAATATTGATAAATCTTAATCTGAGCGTCATATTTACGACATTAAAACAAATATATATATTGAAACAATAAGAACACTTCTTTCCTGACAAATTTTGTTGTTATATACGTTACATGATATACGACCGATATGTAGTTTAGTCGGGATGTCTTGCCCACGTGCGTAAACTGTGTCAAATTTGGCATTTCTACAAAGAGAACAATGCCAAACACCCCCACTGTCTACAACATACCAATCGCAAGATTTTTGCGAATTGGCTTTCTTAAATTTTCGCGTAGGTGTAACTATCAGAATCAGTAACTTTCTTACTGCTCTGTTTCGGCATTTCGCCTTGTAGCCATGACGTGAGCGACATAACAATTTTACAGTAAAAATTGATGTTAACAGACTGAAATCATTCAAAACTATGATTAAGTTTTTAATCCGGTCGCTGATCATTAATGAAATTGATTATTTCTAATTGACTAACAGTTTTGTGATAGCCGTGAAAAATCCATTGCACATCGCCTTTACTCGGGTTAAAAACCCACCATCGAAGTGCATCGTGTATATCAATTAGGGAAGATTGCACGTGTTTAGATAATCGGGGAAAAAACAATGTATAATTATCGCCAAATCCCGTATTAAACTCGCAAAACTATCACACAATTATACCGTTTCGGGCCGATGCTCTCATTATTTACTGTTTAGAGTAGGCGGTCTATCGCTTCGCTTACAGGTAGAAGGGTAGTATAAAGCGACGCTCTGATTGGATAATGATAATTAGCGGTCGTCATATGGGCGGATACAATCTCTGCTCTTTACATCGCTAAGTATTTACTATTTGGGAATGAAGATTTTATCGGCGATGTTGACTTCTCTTTGATCAATCGGAAGAGCGAAATTGGAATATACACGGCGAAGTTTTCGCCTGAATCGCCCTTCCGGATGAGCCCTGATTGTGTACAAAAATAGGTTCTACCGAGATTTGAACTCGGATTGCTGGATTCAAAGTCAAAAGTAAACATTTTCAAGATATCACATGTTACCTATACGAACATTTACCAGCTATTTGAAATGAACTCAGAAAATGTCCTTATCCTATCTCTTTCATTCAATTTTTCATTAATATTTGGCATTAAACACAGGCACTCTTTTATGCGGATTTACTTCATTATTGTGGCCAAAGAAAGGCAAATAACTGTGGACTGATTCCTATTTAAATACTTTGGTCCTGGATGGTTTTAACATGAACAGCAATTACACAAATTAGTCGCTGTGTTTTAAAGAGTCTCTTTTTTAATTGTAATTACATTCTTTAGTATGAGAATGAAAATTTGTACCTTATAGTTTTATACAAGTACAAGTATTATAAAACAAGTAACCGGGATATTATCTAAGATCCATCTATATTTTATTTCCAAACTGACACGTTACAATCGTTTTTATGAACTGACTGTAATCATTGAAGAGCAGATTTTCTTGGAGAACTCTGTGAAAAATTGACTAACGAAAAGTAAACGTAAAGTTCTGCCCATTCTTTAAGGCAGCATTCCTTCAGTAAAAAGGTTTTTATATTTAAATGATAAAATCATCTTATGGGTATTGTCATAAGTGTGATAAGATGAAATTGTTAAGAAAACACTTAATCACACACTTCAAACTTCTCTTTCTCATCGCCAGTGTGTATTGTCATAAGTGTGATAAAATGAATTTCTTGAGAAAACGCTTTTTCACACTCTTCAAACTTATGTTTCTTATCGCCATAGTATATTGTCATATGTAGGTTTGGTTCACTTTGGTGAGAAAATGTTTTTTCACACACTTGACACTTATGTTTCTACTAGCCAGTGTGTATTATTTTCATATGTGTGATAAGAGAAACTTGTGTTTGTTTGTTTGTTTCATTTTACGCCTTTTGCCAACAGTATTTCAGTCATATAGGCGGGTAGTTTACTAACCATCGTTCCTGGAGAGTTACACCAGTACTAGACTAGCTTTTTTTTTCTTTTTTTTTTTTTAAATGCGTTTATTTAAGGTCGCCACCTGAAAGCCCATATGGGCGACCATACACTCAAGTCGGGCCATCCTAGAGCGTCCCACCGAGATTTTTTCGTCAATTTTTTAGACTACCTTCCTCCGCGCTAAACTATCAAAGCATCTCCCGGGGATCAAACCCACGCCAGAGAGGTAACTGGATTAGAAGTCATCGACTCTAACCCATCAACCACGGGGGCGGTATAGAAACTTGTGTAGAAAATCCTTTTATACCACATATTTCACACTTCATTTCTTATCGCCAGTTTGTATTATCATACGTGTGATAAGATTGGTTGAGAAAACACTTCATCACACTTATGTTTTGTATCGCAATTGTGTATTCCTTGAGAAAACGTTTTAATACACACATCGCACTTATGTTTCTTTGCGCCAGAGTAAATGAAGGTTCAATACACTTTGGTGAGAAAAGGTTTTTATCACACACTTGAAACTTTTTCACAACTCTTTTCACCAGTATGTATTGCCATATGTGTTTTCAGAGAATAGCAGTTTGAAAATTCTTTATCACAAAAATTACATAAATGCTTATTCTCGCCAGTGTGTATTGTCATATGTCTAATTAAATGACTTTTTTGAGAAAATGCTTTAACACATATTTTACATTTATGATTCTTCTCGCCAGTATGTATTTTCATATGCATAATCAAATTACTTCCATGAGAAAATGCTTTATCACATATTTTACATTTATGATTCTTCTTGCCAGAATGTGTTCTCTTATGTGTGATCAAAGCACCTCGATGAGAAAATGTTTTGTCACATACTTCACATTTATGATTCTTCTCGCCAGTGTGTATTGTCATATGTGTGATCAAATTACTTCGATAAGAAAATGCTTTATCACATAATTTACATTTACATGTATGTATTTCTTCGCCAGTGTGTATTGTCATATGCCTGTTCAAAGAACCTCGTTGAGAAAATGCTTTATCACATATGTTACATATATAACTCTTCTCACCAGTATGTGTTGCCATATGTGTGATCAAATTACCTCCATGAGAAAATGCTTTATCACATATTTTACATTTATGATTCTTCTTGCCAGTATGTGTTCTCTTATGTGTGATCAAAGCACCTCGATGAGAAAATGTTTTGTCACATACTTCACATTTATGATTCTTCTCGCCAGTGTGTATTGTCATATGTGTGATCAAATTACTTTGATAAGAAAATGCTTTATCACATAATTTACATTTACATGTATGTATTTTTTCGCCAGTGTGTATTGTCATATGCCTGTTCAAAGAACCTCGTTGAGAAAATGCTTTATCACATATGTTACATATATGATTCTTTTCCCCATTATGTGTTGCCATATGAGTGTTAAGATATTGTCCTCGAGAAAATGCTCTATCACAAATTTTACATACATGATTCTTTTCGCCAGTATGTATTGTCATATGTAAGATCAAATTACCTCGATGAGAAAATGTTTTACCACATATTTTACATTCATGTTTTTCCTCGCCGGTATGTGTTGCCATATGTCTGATCAAAGTACTTTGTTGAGAAAATGATTTATCACATATGTTACATATATAATTCTTCTCGCCAGTATGTGTTGCCATATGTCTGATCAAATTACCTCGATGAGAAAATGTTTTACCACATATTTTACATTCATGTTTTTCCTCGCCGGTATGTGTTGCCATATGTCTGATCAAAGTACTTTGTTGAGAAAATGATTTATCACATATGTTACATATATAATTCTTCTCGCCAGTATGTGTTGCCATATGTCTGATCAAATTACCTCGATGAGAAAATGTTTTACCACATATTTTACATTCATGTTTTTCCTCGCCGGTATGTGTTGTCATATGCGTGATCAAAGTACCTTGTTGAAAAAATGCTTTATCACATATTTCACATTTATGATTCTTCTCGCCAGTACATGTTGCCATATGTATGATAAGATGTTGTTCTTGAGAAAATGCTTTATCACATACCTTACATACATGATTCTTTTCGCCAGGGTGTATTGTCATATGTGTGATCAAATTACATTGTGTACCTCGATGAGAAAATGTTTTCTCACATATTTTACATTTATGTTTTTTCTCGCCAGCATGTATATGCGTGATCAAAGTTTTTTGTTGAGAAAATGCTTCGCCGCATATTTTACATATATAATTCTTCTCACCAGCATGCGTTGCTATATGTATGTAAGATATTGTTCTTGAGAAAATACTTTATCACAAATTTTACACACATGACACTTCTCGCCAGTATGTATTGTCATATGTGTTTTCAAAGAACATCTTATTTCTTTGCACACCTCATTTTTGCAATTCAGGTGATAACTTCTCACAAAGTGTTTCTTTACTATCCAGATTGCCAGCTTTTGTTTCCTTGTTGGAAGTAAGACCTGGAATTAAAGAAATCATCATATATAACACTTGTATAATTCACCTTATATTTACAAATTCTAACATTTTAGATTCCTACAGACACTCAGGGTCGTCAAGTTTGCTTTCAAAGTTTCATTGTACAATGTACTGATATATGGGAATATTCATCTTACTAAGAAAATGCAGGTGGAACTGTAAACTTAAATAGTTATGTTTTTATTGTTTCAATAAGTTTAATTGTCAACACCTTTAAAAAGGAAAAAAGGACCAAAAATAACTATTGTTGGGCTCTGATTACTGCATCAATTACTGGCAGTGGAAGTTTGTTCCATAATTTTAGATTGAGTTTGCATGTTCAGTGAAACACATTCTAAAATTCATTTTCAGTGCCTGTATAGGCTTTGATTTAGGCTAATTGATTGTGCTTTTATGTTCGATATTTATCTATTTAAAATACAGTTTCTGTAATTTGCTAATATTGTTTTTGCTTTTCACTGTTATTTTATTTTGAATGTTTTATTTATTCACTTATTCCACTCAGATCACACCGTTTTGACTACAAGTTTCTTTGGCCATAATGATTAATTATTACATGTGCTTCATTAACAAAATATGATTTAATAATTTATCTTTCATACAAATAAAACAACAAATCAAAAGCATAAAAAACAATGGCATTCTAACTGAAACTATTTGTTATTTAAATGATAAAAAAAGCTATGCATGACTGTACTTTGTATACTTTGATGACATTTTTCAAGATGACAACACATGCATTTCCTTCAAATTCTTTTTTTTTACAAAATGACGAAGCAACACAGATTGACAGTTCCAAACTAGCAGACAACAGGCTATTTCTATCAGTAGCATTGCGAGTACAGTAAAGACAAATAGATGTTTTGATGCTAAAGCATCAAGTCGGCGGGAAGAAAAATGATTGTATTATCATAAGTATAAGAAAATATCAGTTTAATTAATGGTTCAAGAATAAAGAAAAGAGGAACAATATGTTGAGTAACTGTTTATTCACAATAAAACATCATATATATGAAGCAAACTTGCTTAGCAATATTTTCAAGGAACTGGTATGGTTATTAAATAAGCAAGTATTGTCTGGCAATATTGGTTTAAACAATATTTTATTTCAGCAAATATATATATATATATATACACACAATATATTACAATAAAATGCAAAAAGGATTGAGTAGAAAGCTAGAAGCTTTTTTAGAAACTCTCTCCTTGTCTGGCAATATTGACCTGAGACTCGTCAATTTTCGGAGGTGTTTCGTTAGTTTACGTAACTTATGATTAATGCTAAAGATTTTATTAATAGAATAGATCAATAAATATTGCTCGATGGCCTAGTGGTGGTTAGTATGACGAAGTTGTGACCTAGAAGGCCAAGTTCAAATCTTTGAAAATCCTTTTTACAGTTTTCATAAAACTATTTTTATTATTTCTTTTAACTATATGAAACATAAGTTGATAAATAGTGTTTCATTTCTAGCATTTTTTTTATTTCATAATTTGATAAATTTTGTAAGGCGAGTGATAATGCTTGTTATCTACCTTATACATATACCATTACACCAGACATCGAAATCCGTATTGTATATTTCAGAATCTGATAATTATCGCCAAATAATTAACGGTCATCGAATATTTGCGAAGTGACTCTGAACATATATATGTTTTAATTATTGCATAAAACAATGAAATTCTAACGTAAAAGTGGTATCTCCATAAAAAAAATATTCATATGCGCTATCGAAAATATGTATAATTTAGTTGAAATCAATATTCCTGTCCTTACATACGATATAGTTAACATTTAATTGCCTTTCCGTTCGATAATTTTTTCTATGTATCTAATAAGATTCCGGATACCGTTATACCGTTTTGGTAACCTGCGCAACGGAAATTGACGGAATATAACGAAGACAACGATTACCACAATTTATTTCAATTAATGTGCCTATTTAGCATAAATCTATTTTATAATGTTCAACCTTAACTAAACCAGAAAGGGCAAAGTTAAAACCTTTCCTAAGAATAAATGAAAAGGTTTTGAAAATCTATTCTTTAAATGGATATACAGACCTACATGTAAACATATAAAATATGGTACTTATCGGCCGCCGTACCTTTTTCCAACTATTCACAAGTTCCAGCAATCTGTTACTATTAAAAGATTTTAAAACAATAACATACAATGTGTAGTCACAGGATTCTTACAAACAGGGAGAATCTGTTTATAATTAGATAAAATAATGAAATATAAAAGGTCTCAGAAGATATAAACAACCAAATAATTTAAACGTGTCATTTCAAATATCATTCATGATTTATCTATCATAAAATAGCAATGCTTGACACCTAGAAAAAAGTAAAAGTATCCCTATATTCAATGACTGGTCCATAGGGAAACATTTTTAATTCATTTTATAAAATTGTAATGTTTTTTCTAAGATGTCAATATTTGTATATTTCACTTCCTTGAGCAACGTTACTTTATGTTTGAATTTTTAAGATTATGAAAAATAATTGTGGCTCTTAATTGTTCAATAACTGATTTGCTTTAATTTTCATATTTTAAGGCCTTTTCCTACCATAGATATAATATTAAACTGTTACAAATATAGTCGCCGGTTTCTACCGGCGACTTATAACCGATATCAAATTAAACATACAAGAGCAAATACGGGTAATTAGTAAAATTCTTGATTAAAGACTCATATTGACATATGCATTTTTCGACTTTCGTATAATTTTGCCGTACAGCTAGACAATACAGTGTGTCCTGGCTATCTATACATGACTCATGTACAGCTAGAACCATATGGGTAGGCCAGTACGGCTAACCACTCACTTTATCGATTCTAACATGACACCAACGACATCAACAAATAAATGCTGTCGTACCTGATATTAAGCTAAATTGTGCCTAATTTGTTTCGATACTTATTTTCAGCATGTCGGTTTTTCCATGTTCAATATGGAAACATGCGGGGCGTGTTCATTTATTTTGATTCTTTTGTCATAATATTTACATGGCAAACATCACTGATATATAAATTTAGCTTTGGAATATACGAATATTTACAGGCATGTCAAACAGGTTGAAGAATTAGGTCACGCCATTATATCGATGCATTGTGAGAATCACTCAGTTTGTCAAAGTTTGGAAAGCCTGAACCATCTTTATGTTAGATTTTTCAGTCAATTAGAATCTAAGATGTCTGTTTTAAAATGTAAGCATAAATTTAGGAACTTTCAACAGACAGTTAATGTACTTTTAATAATAACCCACTATTTGTAAGTCTATTTATAATCTACAAGATCTGACGGTACTGGAAACATGTTGTTGATCATTTTTACAGCATAAAACAAATGCGAAAGATTTTCGTGACACTGCTGTAAATGTAAACAACCAGCAGCTAGTGCATTTTGCAAAAAAATCGAAAGATTTGTAAATAGATCGATACAATAAATAGCATGATGCAGCACGAAATACCCAAATATACCCTGGGATATACGATAACTTATCGTATGTCCCAGATATACCCACATTTATTTTTGTTTTTGTAAAATATAGATTATCGTCAAGTGCCCTAGATTCGACCCTGCCCTTGATTCGTCACTATGTTTTATTACGTCACACAATCTTTTTAGGGGTACCAAAAAGGATGAGAAAATCAATATTACTGTGTACATTTCATGTATCGGCAATTTTTATTTAGCAACAAGTTTTAGTCGGTAAATTAAGGATAAAATAAATAATAATCCCATTTTTTATAATTCTAACTGAATATTATCATAAATGTTGTTTTATTTCATTTTTATCGATTTTTTATCAAAAGTTTTTAACTGTCTGCTTTGTTTACATTTTAATGAATGGAAATTTCCTCAGAAACACGCTACCGGAAGTGAATATTTTAAGCAAGTGCGCGTTGCAGGTGCGTGTGACGACTCAAGGACCATTTAAAATGGCGGATTATAAGGTCAATGACCTTTATTTACTACGATTTATCGGTCATTGAATCTTTTATAGAAAATTAATAATGGAATAATGTGAAAATATTATAAATAAATTAACAAGTAAGACATTTTTATTTTGATTAATTTTCTTTTTAATCGTTTATATAACATTTGAAAGCTTAGGGTGTCGAATCATGGGCAGACAAGGATATAATCAGAAATAAATAAATATTTATAAAAATAATATGACCTACCCTGCTATAACTTTCATTCATTCCGTTGAAATGGGCAGTTAAGATGTTAATAAAGTTGTGACATTTGCTTATCTACTATATAGGTAACTTTATGAAAGTACTTGCAATTTTAAATCAATATACATGAATATTTGTTGGCAAACAGGACATTTCGGCCCCAAACCAAATCGGCCCCAGTAGAAAAATCGGCCCCTGGACGTTTCGGCCCTTTTCTGCGAGACGTTTCGGCCCTACTATATAGTACAGACAATTCATTAAATTAATTAACAATAATTGATTTAATTACAATTAAACATTTATGACCCTTTAATTCTTTAAATAATTATTTATTATCTTTTGATATTTTGAACCATTTAGATATACGTTAATGTTTTTAAAGGTGTAACAAACAATAAAGGCAGGTTAAAACTTCAAAAGATTTTTAAAAAAACGGTTTGCTATAATCTCCTGATAATATTTTTAATCATTATTGTTATTAGATAATGATAGATGCTAGATGTTATAAAAGTGATTGAAAGATTGAAACAAAATCATAAATGTACCTGCTATATATTTATTAATTAGTTTTAATCAAACGATGTTGACAGTGACCAAAGAATTATAGATATTATGGCTTCTGTTTTCTTTTCATTGTAAAATTACATGACCGGATATTTCGATTTTCACGTGCATGAACAACTAACTTTCCTTACCTGATAATTAAATGTGTTAGATTTTTAATATCAAGGAAATAATTACAAGTAGCTATTTATTATGAGATAAACATAAACATTGAAGTTAACATTAAATGCAACAAGTATCTAATCGTTGATGGTTTTGGAAAAGATTTAATCTTTTACGAAAAATATATAAGACGTATCGTAAATCTTTCAAGGTACTTGGAAATTGGCGTTCCACTTCATGAAAATTGTCATTTATGATTATTATAACTATGAAATTTTAATATACCGGTTTCAAACACAGTACTTAAACTTGGGCCGATTTGGTAAAGGGCCAAAACGTCTGGGGCCGAAACGTCTTGGGTAATTTGGGGCCGATACGTCTTGGGGCCGAAACGTCTCGAAATCATTTGTTGTCTACACTTACATTTTTAAGGTGTAATTTTGTTGAGATTTCATATGGGTGCATAGAAAAACCGGAAAGCACCGGATAGCACCGAAAAACCGGAAAGCACTCAAATTTCTATTAAAAACATATGAAAACGTTAATTAATCGGTTTGAAAGTGTTACCAATCGATTTATTAGATTAAAATCTTTCAGACAAGTCATTTTTATATTTATATATTGATAATTATTACGAGTATTTAGGAAAATAGATATATCGAGTGCTTTCCGGTCCTGTTAAGATACATGTACATTACCGGATAGCAATATTGTTTATCAAAGTTATACATGTAAATCTTTATTTTATTGGTTTGAAAGTGTTACCAATCGATTTATTAGATCAAAATCTTACAGACAAGTCATTTTTATAAAAATATATTGATAATTTTTACGATTATTTAGGAAAATAAGATATATCGAGTGCTTTCCGGTCCTGCTAAGGTACATGTACATTACCGGATAGCAATATTGAATATCAAAGTAATACATGAAAACTTTATTTTATTGGTTTGAAAGTGTAACCAATCGATTTATTAGATCAAAATCTTTCAGACAACATGTTTTTATAAATATATATTGATAATTATTACTATTATTTAGGAAAATAAGATATATCGAGTGCTTTCCGGTCCTGCTAAGGTACATGTACATTACCGGATAGCAATATTGAATATCAAAGTAATACATGAAAACTTTATTTTATTGGTTTGAAAGTGTTACCAATCGATTTAATATATCAAAATTTTCCAGACAACATGTTTTTATAATTGTACTATGATTATTATAACGATTATTTAGGAATGTTAAAGAAATTGAGAATGCTTTCCGGTTTTGTTAAGTATATGTACCGAATAGCACTCGAATTTTCACTAAAAATTAATTAATATTACGAATAAAAAAGTTTAAAATAGATATTAAAATAGATATATCGAGTGCTTTCCGGTCCTGCACATTCCATTATTGCTTTCCGGTCCTGTGAAGTAATAGTAATACATCACCGAAAAGCACTGGTCCTCTTACCTCAGACATACAGATGGTATATAAATATTTAAAATGTATGTACCTTGTCTAATATATTAATATATTTATTTGTTGTAGGCTATATGGAAGACAAGAGGATTCAAAATAGCAGGAAGAGAAGAACAATAATTGTTTCAGTGATGTTTTTTTATTTTTGACAATAAACAGTGCAATAAATAAAAATAAACGAAACTAAATACTAAGAACAAAATAAACAGATATAAAACAGAACTTAGCAAACATATATACATACATAATTGAAAAAGAAGTATGATATTGAAATCAATCAAGGCACACTTCACGCCTCGTTTATTACACGTGCACACGCTGATTGAACGGACACACGCTGATTTAATTATCACATTTAAAGAGGTGTTAATAATACACAATTGACCTTGATATAAAGTTCTAAGAGATTTCGTATATATCCGTTACAAACATTTCTTTTCATGAGTGCCGTAATAATCTTCATTAAACAAAATTAATTTTATATCAAAAGAGTGTGTAGTTAATTGCAATTTCTAATTATCTAATTTAATGTGCATGTAAAGGACAGTGTCTAATTAATGCAACTTTGATGTGCAGGTCGGTACTCTCAATTATCATAATTGTGTACAAATTGATTAAATCATCACCTTTTTGTGCTACAATATACAAGGTCTTTAATCAGCAAGGATTAGCACGTGTGATAAACAATACAACAACTACTGTCCTCCACTGATGACCACATTGCTTTTCGGTACACATAGTATGGAAAAAATAAAGACATAACTGAACGAAAATTTATAAGTTTTTCTTTATTTTACATGATATAAAAATATAATAAGAAAAAATATGGTTCGATGCTTTGAATAACTTATTGGTACTTTTTACACATCCTCTTTCTGTCCTTCACACAACCTATAAAATATTAGAAATATGATACATTGTCAGATCTATGGTATGAGCAAGATTGAAAAATCGTGTAACTAATCATAATATTTTTAATTGAAATAATGTCAACTTAATTAATCAATTAAATAAAGTTTTCATGTATTAATTGGATAAACAATATTGCTATTCGGTAATGTACATGTATCTTAGCAGGACCGGAAAGCACTCGATATATCAGTTTTCCTAAATACTCGTAATAATTATCATTATATATTTATAAAAACATGTTGTCTGAAAGATTTTGATCTAATAAATCGATTGGTAACACTTTCAAACCAATAAAATAAAGTTTTCATGTATTACTTTGATAAACTATATTGCTATTCGGTAAAGTACGTGTACCCTAGCAGGACCGGAAAGCACTCGATATTTCTTATTTTCCTAATCAAACGTAATAATTATCAATATATATTTATAAAAACATGTTGTCTGAAAGATTTTGATCTAATAAATCGATTGGTTACACTTTCAAACCAATAAAATAAAGTTTTCATGTATTACTTTGATATTCAATATTGCTATCCGGTAATGTACATGTACCTTAGCAGGACCGGAAAGCACACGATATATCTATTTTCCTAAATAATCGTAAAAATTATCAATATATTTTTATAAAAATGACTTGTCTGTAAGATTTTGATCTAATAAATCGATTGGTAACACTTTCAAACCAATAAAATAAAGTTTTCATGTATAACTTTGATAAACAATATTGCTATCCGGTAATGTACATGTATCTTAACAGGACCGGAAAGCACTCGATATATCTATTTTCCTAAATACTCTTAATAATTATCAATATATAAATATAAAAATGACTTGTCTGAAAGATTTTAATCTAATAAATCGATTGGTAACACTTTCAAACCGATTAATTAACGTTTTCATATGTTTTTAATAGAAATTTGAGTGCTTTCCGGTATTTCGGTGCTATCCGGTGCTTTCCGGTTTTTCTATGCACCGATTTCATATCATATACAAGTGTCCATGTTTAAAAAAATAGCTTTAATGGAGTACATATATATACTGTATTTTGGTTCAAAACATAATGGTAGGAAAATGTATAGATCTATCATTACATCTTAGTGAAAGTCTATATTGTATTCATGATTAAAACATCACTTTTTAAGTATAAAACATTTATTTATTTAGGCAATATTTGGGTATATTTGGGTATATTTGGGTATTTAGTGCTGCCCCGATACAATGGGGTTCGACTACACACAGTAAGATAAACCTCCGATAGACGATAGAAATATTAAACATTTTTACCTGATATTCTATTGAAACAAACTGTTAAACGAAAAATATTTTTGCAGGATCAATGACGATCATTTATCAAAGGGGAGTAACCATACTATTTGCCAATCCGGTCGCTTCCGGTTCCCGGTCTCTCCCGGTCTCTTTTGACCAGCCAATACAAGAAACCGAAGAATAGTATCATATTTACTGGCCCGGTCTGTACCGGTCGTCGAATGATTAATAGTAAAAACTTATGTTTCATTATGAAAAATGATGTTATTATATAATTATTTGAAAAAGATCTAATACACCTTGTGTAACCATTATACCAATAGATCTAATGAAGTCAGATTAGTCTAATGAAGTCAGATTGGGTTTTCCTCTTTCCAGACTGCATGATTTTTAACGATTTGATGGTGTCACTCACTATCTACTATGAACTGTTTGATAACAAATATGTCACATTTGTAGCTATCGGCATTATAATTTTACACAAAACTTAATTGTTTTACAATGCTAGTCTACATTCATGCAGACTATATGAATTGTTTTTCTATTGCATGATTAACATTTAAAGGGGGAACTAGGGCGAATGCTGTAAATTTTATCTACTTTATTGACTGAAATATTATGTATATTATTATGCCTACTTAAATAAAATTGTTCTACTGCAAAAAAATGATATTAACAAGACTGCATAAGACCACACAACTTGAAATTACTTAGTACCTAAAATGAAAACAATTGAAGGTCTACCACCACTATGGTACACTTGCTATGTACTTGCTGTTATTTAAGTATACCTTCCACAGAAACCTCATGTATCTGATAGTATTCCAGCTCTGCTCTACATCAAAGCTAACCCCAAGACATGCTACGACATTACCAATTACAAGTCAACACACCTTCTGCTGAGTATTTGCAGACGGAAATCTACCAGTACCAGCAATAAACTCTCCGACAAGAAGTTCTTCCTAGTATATTTAACTCTACTACTTCTCGCCAATTCAAATGACGTCAAAGTAAACCCTGGACCCCACTAAACGACGGCAGTGTCTACCCATGTCACCAGCCAGTAACATGGGATCACCGGGCCGATGTTTGCCACATCTGTGACCAATGGTACCACCTTAATTGCCAAGATGTTCACTCTTGAAACTATAATATCCTAAATGAAGATAGCGCTATACGCTTGGACTGACTTCTCTGCAACAACCTAAACTAGAGCTGTGCGCTTCGACCTACATTCACTATCAAAGTCAAATCTTTTTGAATTACTATCGCTTACAAGCACAAACATGCAGAGCCCAAAGACACAATAAAAATTAAAACCTCTTCAATCATCAACTCCAGAAAGAAGTAGAATCCCAAAGAAGAAACCACCAAAAAGCTACCACTTAGAATCCTGAATGTCAACAGCCAGTCCATTAAGAAAAAGCAAGACAGAATAGAAAACCTCATAGAGAGCACCAACCTGATATCATTATTATCACAGAAACATGGCTGAACCCCTCTATCACCGACAACCAAATCGTCCCAGACAAATTTAAACTATGGCTAAATGATCGAAAGACAGGCACAGGCGGAGGCGTTGGCGACTTTACCCTGCAAGGCTGGACTGGAAATCAAAAACATTAAAAGTAAGCACGGCCTATGCACGCCTCAACTATCAGTTCTCAGACTGCCTAGATGTCAATGGACTTATCAAAATTGTTGAAGATACAACAAGAAATAACAACAGTCTTGACCTCGTTATAACAAGCAAAGTACAGCAAGTCACTACAATGCTCGGCATGTCTGACCATGACACTGACTTCATTGAGCTTGATCTTAGCCGTGTCACCCATACCCAAACACCCCGGAAAATCCCCCTTTACAAGAAAGGTCGATGGGATAGCATGAAGAAAGACATTGCAACACTTCACCAAACAACGAAGTCTATGGCGGAAAACAACACCCACATCAACAGTATCTGGATCAAATTCACAACTACATTAAAACAAGAACACAACAACATATGCCTCACAAAACTGCTGGACCAAGAGAAGCATCACCATGGATTGACAAGAACATCAAAAGACTAATTCGGAAACGAGACCGTCTCCATAAGAAAATGAAAACATCCCAAGACAAACAACAGCAAAGAAATTACAAGAACTGCAAACACTTAGTGTAGAAGAATTTCCGACAAGCTTACTGGACATATGTTGACAATATTGTGACACCGCAGCCTACAGATCTAAACTTACACAGTCGTCCGACAATTTGCAGATGATACGCTGGCCTCCCTCGCCATCACCAACAAGTCCGACTGTTCCACCATTCAAGCTGACCTCGACAAACTAGATGTCTGGGAAGAGAAGTGGAAAATGTCATTCCATCCAGACAAATGCCGAGTCCTCAGCATCTCCAAGAAAAGAAGCCCCATCTGCCACAACTATTCACTCTTCATGGTCATACTCTAGAGCACGTCACACCAGCTAAACACCTCGGATGCACACTGAATAACAACCTAGACTGGGGCCAACATAAACATAACATCTGCAACAAAGCCAACCGTACCATCAGCTTCCTGCAAAGAAACCTTAACATCACCTCTACATCCACCAAAGAAACGGCCTACTAAGTTCTATAGTCCGCCTACAGTGGAGTATGCAAGCACTGTCTGGGACCCCCACGAGAAAGGAGACATACACCGTCTAGACATGGTCAAATGACGAGCTGCACATTATGTTAAGAACAAGTATCACAACAGGTCCAGCGTCACAGACATGTGAGCAGACCTGGAATGGAAATCATTACAAAAGCGTCGTTAGGTCAGGCTGATCATGCTCTACAAATTCATCAACAACAAGGTCGCTCTAGACAACTCACAACTCATGCCTATAAAAAATGCACATAACCTATCCTACAGGATCCTTTACTGCCGCACCCAATATCGTCAACAATCCTTTTTCCCACGCACCATCAAAGACTGGAACAGCCTCCCTCAAGATACTATATCAGCCGGTACAGTTGAGTCATTCCGTAGTCATCTGTCCCAACTCTTAACTTAACCGCATGCTTGACCGTTTTTAACCTGCACTGCATATATTCCTCACTATTTTACTCTTCTTTTCCCTCTAGCGCATAACCTGGCAGTAAAACTCTGTTAGTTGAAGGTGGCCAGTATATAAGTACATAGAAGAATATTAACTAAGTGACCCAAGGTTTGCCAGAATAATATTTTTGTAGTATTTTACTATGCAATTCTAAGTTAAATAAGTGGCTTCTACACTTCTGCATGAGCGGGGCCGCTTTTTTCTAAGGGGACATAACTTTTGTAGACCGCTAGGCAATGCTATATGCAAAATCTCATGATAATATTGTGATATATTCTAAGTGAATTTAATGTGAATTTAGATTACAGCCGTATTCAGACACGTAAACATAGGGCGGGGAGGGGGCTTTAAGAGGCCAAACCCTTCCTTCGACAAGACAATGCGAGATAATGGTTACAACGTTTTCGCCATCCCATGTATGTTTTCAGAATATCCGGAGTTGACTGTGTATAGAGAACATTCAATTTTTTTCCTTTAAAACAGTATTTATTTTCATCGTGTTGAATGAAAATAAATATTTAGGTGAAATATGATAATTTTCATACCGAAAGATGAAAATAAATCCTGTATTTGTAGAATAAACTTTTTTATCTGTTTAATATGTACATCTGTTTCTTATGTTCGTTTTTTACATCACAATTTTAAAGACTTTCCCTTTAATTTTGCGCATTGGCTGAATATAGCAAAAAGTCCGGCAAGATCAGTGAAAATACGGAAAATATTTTCACTGCAGTAAAAAAATTTTTTTTACAGTCAAAATCGGAAAATGAAAATACACATTTTATTTCATCAATACGCTCAATATGTCATTGATAAATATATAATAAAACGCTTTATTTAGCTCGAGCACATATAATTAGGTTGACAAATTTGACAATCTGGTGGATAATAATTTGGTTATGGTAGACAAATTTCATATTCAAGTAAAAGTAAATCATATCGATCATTGTATTGTAAATACATTTTTGACTATATTTTAATTTTAAAAAGTGAAATTAATAGTATAATAAAGTTTAGCAGGTAATTTGTAAGTAATAAAATTGTTATAATGAGATATTAATTAAGAAATAATATCGGTCTTAGCCATGTTTATCGGCTATTTAACATCGGTTTGGAGTTTTGATGCGTAGGAATTGACCACGATCGAAGGCCGTATGCCGGAGTGGTAATTTGTTGTTTTTTTTAAATTAAAAATATAAAATGACAAAGCCGGTGTTAAATAGCCGATAAACACAGTGCTCAGACCGATATTATTTCGATTCTAACAAGAAAAAATAAGAAACATCACTAATGTTATTTTTCAAGTGAAAAATAACTTTCAATGCCGATTTTCGATTAAATTTTAAGCTGTTCGATTTCTCACCCTACTGTTGCTAATACATAGAAATTACGAAACAAAAGAAATAAATATAAAAATGTTATTTTATCAAGTTTTCTACAATAAAATCTTACGTCTTAGAATGGATTGTATTGTGTTTACACCAGTGCTCATGTTTGTTTGTAATGACATCAGGGAGTTATGAATGAGTTGTATACTTAGGATAACGTCATTACGCTGCGCCGTTTTGTCAAAATATTTATCAACTGATATGGATCAAATCTATGGCGTAAGTGTATGTGAAATATTATTTTGGTATTGTATGGAAAGAAAACATAATGAAAACTGCAAATATAAATAAAAATGTTTTTATTGTTGCTTTAAAAGGTTTCGTTAACTATAAAATTGAGGGAGAAAACATAACAGCCCCATACACAAGTAGTCCCTAACCAGTGTTTATTGGCAGTTTAATACCGGGTTTTTTCTTCTTTGTCTATAATGACGAGGAGTGTTAAAATAGTAATTTGATACCAGGACAATATACGTACATGTATATCACTACTATAAAAGAAAAATAGTTACATCAGACTGTAATTATCAATTGTTAGATTTTATGCGCCGCTTAATCATACTTAAGTTCATACATTATTAATCATGTTACCTTTACAAAGAACTTTATATTTCTCACACAATTTTAAGTGTGCGGTTCCATGGTGTAATTGTATATAAGGACTCAATACTCTGAATCTTGCGACCTGAAATTCAAATGTCTGTGGAACCTTCACAGTTTGTATCGCTGACGACATCAACCAACAGTTAAACAAATTATGCATATGAATGCATATATTTTAATGAATACATAATTATAATGTGGACAAATATTTGAAGTACATATTTTACATATTCTTCGATGTTTGAAAATTGTTTTTGAAGCATAATTATATACATATATATATAATGTTTCACTTAAGTGAGGTAACAACCATAATTACAACATTCAAGATCTTTAAGTAAAACGGTTTTTACATTTAAGTGATAAAAATAACAGCTGTTAAGTTATGGCCATAAAAAGATTAACATTTAAAGGTGATATGAAAAGACCGTGGCATATTAATCATGTGGAAGAATTAAGTAATCTCTTTTTATGTCCTTACCAAATTCTGTGTGATTTGATCGCAAGTGTTTTCCTAAACGCACAAGTGTCAATATAGGAGATTTACATAAAGCTAAAGGTCACCTGATTTTTTTATATATTTCAAATGTTGTGCACATAAAAGATAAACTTTGATTATCCTTGAATAAAACATATTACTAGTAATTACAAAAATTTTATTGTAATCTATGGAATTCTTACTGAATACATGCCTAATTTGAATAAAAGGATGAATAAAATATGTATTGGGAGCCATGCTTCCTAAAACAAGACAAATTAAAGTTTGTGTTTCCTTTAATGACACAATATATTCATAGTATCACCAACTTTAGTATGTAGAATTTTTAAAGTCGTAATATGTTTATTGTTTATTTTATATTAAGCATAGTATATCTTTCTAACACAATCAGAGACATAGATAACATTTATCTATGTCTTTAACACAATGCTGCAACACATATATAGCACAATGCTGCAACACATATATAAAACAATGCTGCAACACATATATACAATGGATAACACATAACACCAATAGCTTAACAAGAATACTGGTACTATATGAAATGTACAGGGCGTTGTATCTAATCTGCAGTTTAAAAAATGTTCATTAAAACCAGTAAAATCCTCAATTTAGTCACAGCAATCTCTCCATTATATTACTGTTCACATTATCATCCCCCATACATTGAAAAGAAGTAAGGTGTGATCAAGTAACATGCATAAAGTTCAATTAAACTAGCATGTATGAATCTGAAAAGTATTAAACTGGCATGTATTAAACTTCAGAACAAATAACACTCTGATCACGACTAGCAACAACGTGCCAACCATCTGCTTGATACAGATTTAGCAATAATGTGTCAACCATCTGCTTGATACAGATTTAGCAACAACGTGCCAACCATCTGCTTGATACAGATTAAGCAATAATGTGTCAACCATCTGCTTGATACAGATTTAGCAATAATGTGTCAACCAATCGCTTGATACAGATTTAGCAATAATGTGTCAACCATCTGCTTGATACAGATTTAGCAATAATGTGTCAACCATCTGCTTGATACAGATTTAGCAATAATGTGTCAGCCATCTGCTTGATACAGATTTAGCAATAATGTGTCAACCATCTGCTTGATACAGATTTAGCAATAATGTGTCAACCATCTGCTTGATACAGATTAAGCAACAATGTTTCAACCATCTGCTTGATACAGATTTAGCGACAATGTCAACCAATCGCTTGATAAAAATTTAGCAACAATGTCAACGACCTACTTGATACAGATTAAGCAACAATGTGTCAGCCATCTGCTTGATACAGATTTAGCAACAATGTCAACCATCTGCTTGATACAGATTAAGCAACAATGTCAACCAATCGCTTGATAAAAATTTAGCAACAATGTCAACCATCTGCTTGATACAGATTAAGCAACAATGTGTCAACCATCTGCTTCATACAGATTTAGCAACAATGTCAACCATCTGCTTTATACAGATTAAGCAACAATGTGTCAACCATCTGCTTCATACAGATTAAGCAACAATGTCAACCATCTGCTTTATACAGATTTAGCGACCATGTCAACCATCTGCTTGATAAAGATTTAGCAACAATGTCAACCGTCTGCTTGATACAGATTAAGCAACAATGTTTCAACCATCTGCTTAATACAAATTTAGCAACAATTAATGTCAGCCATTTGCTTGATACATATTTAGCAACAATGTCAACCAATTCTGACTGATACAGATTAAGCGACAATGTCAACCACCTGCCTGATACAGATTTAGCGAGAATGTCTCAACCATCTGCTTGATACATATTTTTGAAACAGGCTCTCATCCATGCCATACTCTAGTTGGTGGTCTATGTCTATAACACCTTTCCTTTTGACCCGTGGCTGCTTGAAGAATTGAGGCATGCTAAAAGTTATCTTTTCTGTATCTATTCTAAGACAGTTGAGACCATTTCTTAAAGTATCCTGCACTGTATGGAGATATTGCATGGTTAAAAGTTAAGCAAGGATGGGTTGCCATCTACCTTCAAACTGTCAATTACTTTTCTGTGAATGGATTTATCGACAATGGGGCCATCAGATGAGAGACTTATTTTCATGGGTATTAAAGTCAAGTTCGGAATTCTCTAATTCAAGGAGAGCTTCACTTATGATGTTAGCAGTTGCATGACCAAAGTAAACAGCTTTCAGAAATCTTACAATACAGTCCCCGCCTTTAATCTTGCTCTAAAATCTGACCAGTATATCCATTTTTTTTAAAGAAAACACATTATCACACGCTTTACATTCTTATCACCAGTTTGTATTGTCATATGCGTGATAAGATGACTTTGTTTAGAAAACGCCTTATCACACACTTCAAACTTATGCTTCCTAACTTCAGTGTGTATTGTCAAATACATGATAAGAGGAATTTGTTGAGAAATTGCCTTATCACACACTTCATTCTTATGTCTCTTGTCGCCAGTGTGTATTGTCATGTGTGTGATCAGATGTCATATTTTGGTGAGAAAATATTTGTCACACACTTGACATTTATGTCTATACTCGCCAGTTTCTATTGTCATATGTGTGATAAGAATAAATTCTTCATCATACATTTCATACTGATAATTCATCTATCCCATTTGTAGTCTCATATGTCTGTTCATAGAACTCCTTTGAGGAAATGTTTTATCACGTTACATTTATTTTATTTTTTTTCACCAGTATGTATTGCCGAATGTCAGACATAATCCCCTTCGGACAAAATCCCCTTCGCATACCCGGACAAAATCCCCTTCATGGGTGGACATAATCCCCTTCATGTTTTTGCAAGGCTGGACAAAATCCCCTTCACTACCCAGACAAAATCCCCTTGTTTCATAGGTTTCTAATGTATTATTATGCTCCATAAAAATTGATGAATAATAAACATTTGTTTTTTTTTAGTTATAATTATGTATCAAGTTAACCTTATTTAGTTTAGAAGTTTTCATTAAAATTATTACTTATTTAAAACAATTCTTATAATTTCAAAAATTACAGTAAAATTGTTTGCAACTAATCATATTTGTATAGCGTAATCATATCAAATTTGTATTTTTTAAATGTGAAACTGTGAAATTTATAGGTGCTAAACTTTACATTGATGGTAAGGAATATATTACCCCAGCAACATATTCAAACTAGAGGTGTCATGCAGATAGTCAATTAAACATTTTGGCATGGAATATTAATGGTTTAAAAAGGAAAATTGTTGAAGAACATTTTATTTCATTTTTACAAAAGTATGATTTAATATTTTTGTGTGAAACCTGGTTATCTAAAAATGATACATTTGACTTTAATATTAGTGAATATAATGTTGAACATTTATATGGTAACAAATCAAAAAATGTGTCAAAAGGACGTTATAGTGGAGGAATTTCTTTTTATTACAAGTCTTATTTGAAGCAATATGTACACATTGTTGAAAAACATGACTATGGTGTAATATGGGTAAAACTTTCACGTGTATTGTTTAATTTTGATCAGATGTATTTATATGTCATGTTTATATTCCACCAGCTCAGTCTAAGGTACTTAAACATGTAGATTTTAATTTTTTCGAACAGATAGAATATGATGTTATAAGATATAATGACCTAGGAAAGTTTTTGTTTCCGGTGATCTGAATAGTAGGACTTCCGATTTCCCTGATTATTTAGTCTATGATAAGTATTTAGACCAAAATATATCTTTTTTGAATATACGTGATGTGCCTTTAAGAGTAAACAAGGATCATGTGATTGACAGTCATGGGCGGCGCTTAATAGATATATATGCCAATCGACAGGGTTATTAATAGCCAACGGCCGAATTTACAATGATCGAAACAGGGGTGACTTTACTTTTTGTGCAAACGGTGGCCTCTCAACTGTAGATTATCTGTTACTGAATTTTGAAGATTTTGATTCGCTCAACGATTTTGATATTCTTGAATTTAATGAATATTCGGATCATGCACCATTGCTGTTTTCGTTTTCAAGAAAAAATGATAATAACATTTTTAACTGTGAAGAGTCAAATATCGAAACCGATACTAAACTGATATGGGACGCGGATAAAGTACCCCTGTTCAGGTCGAATATATTGAATAATAACTATGACGTTATACAGTCATTGAATGAAATTGTGCGCAATGAACCGATAGACCACGTGTTACATAAATTTACCGATCTATTATTACGTGAAACACGTGCCGTATTTAATAAAGAGTTTCATAGGTATACACGCGACACTGGTCATCGATCTAGCCAAAAATGGTTTGATGCTGATTGCGTTAATGCAAAACGCGACTTTAAAAGAAAGCGTAATATCTTTAATAGAGATAAGTCAGATACAAATATGACCCTTTTCGTTAGCGCGAGAACAAACTACAATCGTATTAAACGTAAAGCGATTAAAAAAACATAAAATAGCTGAGGGTAAAAAAATTAACCAATTGGCCAAAACTCAGCCAAGAAAATTTGGAAAATTATTAGAAAAACATTTAAAAAGAAAACGGCGGAAGCTGACGATCTAAATGTCGAGCAACTTCATGACCACTTCAGGTCATTATTTGGAGAACCCCGGGATTGGATATAAATAACAATAATTTGACCATTGAGAATAATGTACGAAACGATATTTTAGATCGTGATATTTCTGAGGAAGAAATACGTGCGGCTGTATTTTTCCAAAATAACAACAAATCTCCCGGACCCGACATGCTTATATCAGAGGTTTTTAAATCTACTTACGATGTTTTCTCCCCGTTTTTACATTAATTGTATAATAGAATATTTCAATGTGGGGAATACCCACAGTCTTGGGGAGAGGGTATAATTACACCTATTTTTAAAAGGGTGATACTAATGACCCCCAAAATTACCGCGGCATTACACTTATAAATATCTTGGCAAAAAATATATTCCCAAATCCTACTAAATAGGCCTCACGAGGTGGTCAGAAAGAGAATGATAAGATCTGCAAGAACCAATATGGTTTTCAGAAAGGAAAATCTATTGTAGACTGCATATTTATCTTACATTCTATAATATCAAAAGTACTTAACTCTGGTGATAAACTGTATTGCATTTTTATAGATTATGAGAAATGCTTCGATAAGATCGACAGGACATATTTATGGCATAAATTGCTTAAAGAAAACGTAAGTTCTAGACTTGTGAGAGCTCTAAAGTCAATGTATATGACGGTAAAATCGTGTGTTAAATATAAGTCGAATTATTCTGACTTCTTCGAATCGCATATAGGTTTAAAGCAAGGAGACCCGAGTTCCCCTCTGCTGTTTATGTTCTTCGTGAACGACATCTTAAGGTATATTAATACCGACCTAGAAGGTATTTTCTCTATTGATGAACTTCAGCTATTCTTAATACTTTTCGCAGACGACCAAGTATTGTTTGCTAAGTCCCCGCAGAGTTTACAGTCGATGATGTCTGATGTCGAGAGATACTGTAGTCTTTGGGGATTAAAGATAAATACCTCGAAAACAAAAGCAATGATTTTTGAAAAGGGCAGACATACACACCATGACTTTTATGTTAACGACACCCTTATTGAACTGGTGAATTCATTCAAATATTTAGGTATCACTTTGTTAAAGAACGGAAACTGGTATAGAACTCAGAAATATATATCTGAACATGCCTCATTTGCTCTTTATAACGTTTTTACCATATTTAATAATATTGAGTTGTCTGTTTCTCAGAAATGTAAAATTTTTTGATTCACTTGTCGGCTCAATCCTTAACTTTGGATCAGAAATTTGGGGAATGCATGACGGACGCGATGTTGAAAAAATACATACAAAATTTTTTAGACGACTTTTATGCGTTCGAAAATCAACTAACATCTCGGCGCTATACGGTGAATTAGGCCGTTACCCTTTTTCTGTGATGAGACAAATTAAGATGATTAAGTTTTGGGTGAAAATTATTAAGCTTGACGATACAGAGATTGTTAAAAAAGTTTATTCAATGCTTAAGCAAGATGTTGATTCTGGGAATACATATAACTCAAAAAAACTGGGCTTTTTGTATTAAAAACATTTTAACAACCCATGGTTTAGCGTATGTATGGATTAACCAGTTTGATATAGATATTCCCTTTGTCATTATCAGACAAAGAATTTATAGATACTTTTATACAGAAGTGGTATACTGATATAAACAATTCTGGTCGCCTGCAAACTTATAGCATTTTTAAACATGATTTTAAATGTGAAAAGTATTTTGATTTAATTACAGACAAAAATCATAGAATTGCTCTTACTAAATTCAGAACGTCATCACATAACTTATGTGTAGAATCTGGTCGATATGAAAATATACCAAGATCAGAAAGAATATGTAAATCTTGTTTAATGAGACAACCTGAAACAGAGTATCATTTTTTGTTAGTCTGTCCACGTTATAGAGAATTGAGGAAAAGGTTTTTTAAACCTTATTATTGTCACTGGCCGTCTGTTATAAAATTCGACAGCCTAATGTCTTCTAATTCTAAGAAAACTATATGTGCTTTATCTAAATTTAATTTACTTAGCAAATAGACAACGTATTTCATAGTATCTCTTCTAGTAATATCTGAAAATGAAATATATTCGAACCATAATTTATTGTTTAAGATGTTTGCATTTGCATGTATATCTTTCAAAGGAACTGACTTGCAACAGTGAATATTACGTTTAGTCTGTAGGACTTTAGTGTTCTTCATGTCTTTATATTTTTAGAAAATGACAGAATAAGTTTAAGTGCAAACTATTCAGGATATTGTAGGTTGGCGTCTGTTTATTTGAAACTTATGCATGCAAGTGCAACATATATTAAACATGTTAAATATTGAATATTAAACATTAATATTCTATGAATCATCCTGTTTACTGGAAAATCTATGTTTTGATCTCCATACATTGTATATATTACAATTAATACTTGTTATAAAATTCGGTAGCCTAATGTCTTCTAATTCTATGAAAACTATATTGTGCTTTGTCTAAATTTATTTACTTAGCAAATAGACAACGTATTTCAATAATATCTCTTCTAGTAATATTTAAAAATGAAAATATATTCGAACCATAACTTATTGTTTAAGATGTTTGCGTTTGCATGTATATCTTTCAAAAGAAACTGACTTGCAACAGTGAATATTACTTTTATTCTAAAAAGGACTTTAGTGTTCTTCATGTCTTTATATTTTAGAAAATGATAGAATAAGTAAGTGCAGACTATTCAGGATATTGTAGAGTTGCGTCTGTTTATTTGAAACTTATGCATGCAAGCGCAACATATATATTAAACATGTTAAATATCATATTGAATATTGAACATAATATTCCATGAAACATCTTATGTTTGCTGGAAAAATCCATGTTTTGATCTCCAAACATTGTATATATTACAATTTATACTTGTTATAAGCATTGTACTATGCGTTTATACAAATAAACTTTTCGTATTCGTATTCGTATTTTTTAATAAAAAAATGAAATACATGATATAACTCAACATTTGCCAATAATTGTTTCATTGATTGTATAAGTTGATAATTCTAATTGATATATACTATCCATTGTTACAATTTCTACTGATGAAAGAGTGATAATTTCATCAAACCAAGATCACTGCACTACTTAATTGATTGTTATGAATGCTTTAACAAAGCAAATTTAATGTGATTAAAATGTGCTAATTGAATGTGCTATTCTGCTGATCTGTATTATTTTCATGCTTTAAAAAATAATTGATATATTTTTTGCTTATTTAGCATTAAGAAATTAACGATGTGCTAAATGAATGTACTCTCATGCTGATCTGTATTTATTTGTTTATGTTATAATTTGCTTATGCCATAATTGCTTTGAAAAATGAATGTAAATATTAAATTTAAATATTTTCTGCTTATTTATACATTAGATATTTACTACACAGCATAATGCAGTATGTCGCTCTTATACCCATGTTATAAATCGAAAATTCATCCGAGGGGGATTTTGTCCTAGGTAGCAATTTTATGAAGGGGATTTTGTCCACTTCAAAATTTCACACATGAAGGGGATTATGTCCACCCATGGAGGGATT
Organism: Ruditapes philippinarum; assembly: GCF_026571515.1. Classification (NCBI taxonomy): domain Eukaryota; kingdom Metazoa; phylum Mollusca; class Bivalvia; order Venerida; family Veneridae; genus Ruditapes; species Ruditapes philippinarum. Next base: position 29,444 of record NW_026859633.1, read on the forward strand.
ATGTCCAGATATACAAAAATACATGAAGGGATTTTATACCGAAGGGGATTATGTCCGTACACCTGTATTGCCATATGTGTTTTAAGATAAGTGGTGAGAAAATGATTAATCACAACATTTACAAAAAATGTTTCTTCTAGCCAGTGTGCATTGTCAAATGCATAATAAAATAAGTTCATTGTCACATATTTTACATTCATGATTCTTCTTGCCAGTGTGAATTGTCATATTACTCTTAAGATATTGTCATTGAGAAAAATGCTTTGTCACATATTCCACATTTATGATTCTTCTCGCAAGTGTGTATTGCCATATGTGTATCATATTACTTCGATACGAAAAATGTTTTATCACACAATTTACAATTCCATTTATTTTTTTTCTCGCCCAGTATGTATTGTTCATATGCCTAATCAAATTACTTTGATGAGAAAATGCTTTATCACATATTTTACATTTATGATTCTTCTCACAGTATGTATTGTCATATGAATGATCAAATTAGTTCGTCTAAGAAATGCTTTATCGCATATTTTACATTTATGATTCTTCTGGCCAGGTGTTTACTATCATATGCGTAATCAAATCACTTCGCTGAGAAAATGCTTTATCACAACATTTTACATTTATGATTCTTCTCGCCAGTGTGTATTGTCATATGTATATTCAGAGTACTTCGTCGAGTAAATGCTTTGTCACATATTTTACATTTATGATTTTTCTCGCCAGTGTGTATTGTCATATGCCTGTTCAAAGTACTTCCTTCAGTAAATCTTTTGTCACATATTCCACATTTTGATGATTTTTCTCACCAGTATGAATTTTAAAATGTGTGATGAAATTACCTCGATTAGGAAAATGTTTTATCACACATTTTACATTTATGTTTTTTCTCGCCAGTATGTACTGTCATATGCGTGTTTCAAATGACTTCGTTGAGAAAATGCTTTGTCACATATGTTACATATATGATTTCTTCTCGCCAGTA
>NW_026859634.1:0-60196 GCF_026571515.1 Ruditapes philippinarum
CATTCTGATAAAATTTTGATAGAAATGCGTATCAGACAATGCAGATTCTAGGACATTTGTCCCTGGACAGTTGCTGTTGTCACTTGTCATCTCGTGCATAGATTTTTGTATGTCAATGGAAACATTATAGTTCATTTATTTATGGATGCTATTTTGACTTTCACAAATTTGCACGGAATTTTGTGTATTTAAGCACAATAAAATTTCGACAATAGGCGATGAATTTTGGTAGCTATCAATTCAACAGTTAAACATTTTAACATTTTTAAAACAAGGAAGGAGGCAAATGTCCATCCCTTCCAAAGATATGAGGGGCAAATAACCGCCACTGGAAAAAGGGGGCAAACTTCCGAGGGGGCAATTGTCCGGAGGGCAATGTCCAGATACCCAACAGACAACGAAAGACTTACATATGTATATTGTTGGCAAGTGTAATATCAAGAACCGAAACTATATTTTATATAGCAGATTATAAAGTGTTCTAGAATAAAATATGATCGTTCATCATAAATTTTTATACTTAATCACTTATAACTTTATTAACATTTTAAAATCGTAATAATTATGCTGTGATTACTGCTATATAGTTTCATAGATATGAACTTGAAACGTCCATTTTGTTATATTGTGAACTTAATGATAGAAGAACCTCTTAGATTACCATTTCTTTGAAAAATGACGCGATTAAATAAATGTTAAATGTCTCCTAACTTTGATATGATATACATTAATGTTATTCAAATATTTGATATAGGGATGTTGTGCATTCAATAAACATTATCTTGTTTAAAGAATGTATCCCGATTTTGTAAGACAGGAACATTATGACAATCATTTACATTTTATTTCAATTTTAAATTTTTGATTGCATTTCATGTTTTCTTTGTCTGCGCTTTGGCAGGTCATTATTTAACGTGTATTTCATGACCGGGTCTGTCTGACTTGAATAGACCTGTGCACCTGCAAAAGATAGACCTCATAACGGACTTTCTTTTGTTTAAGCAGGTCTATCCGAAAAATATAGACCTGTCACAAACAATAGAGGAGGTGTGTAAAACAAGATAATGTTTATTGAATGCACTTAGCCATAATTATTCCAACATCCGTCTATAAAAATAATGGATAGCATATCAAAGTTAGGACACGTTTAATTATTTATTTAATCGCGTCATTTTTCAATGTCATAGTAATCTAAGTGGTTCTTCTGTCATTAAGTTCACAATGTAACAAAATGGATGCTTCAAGTTTATATCTATGAAACTATGAAGCAGTAATCACAGCATACTTACGATTTTAAAATGTTAATAAAGTTATTAGTGACTTAGTATAAAAAATTTATGATGACCGATCATATTTTATTCTAGAACACTTTATAACCTGCTACTGCAGTATATAAAATATAGTTTCGATTCATATATCTCACACTTGCCAGTTTTTTGTAGTCTCTTGGGTACCAGGACATTACCCACCGGACAGTTGCCCCCTCGGATGTTTGCTCCCTTTTTGCGGTAGCGGTCATTTGCCCCCTCATGTCTTTGGAAGGACGGGCATGTGCCCCCCTCCTTGTTTTAAGAAATGTTAAAATAATTTAATTGTTGAATTGTTTGCTACCCAAATTCATCGCCTATTGCCGAAATTTCATTGTGCTTAAATACACAAAAAATATCGCACAAATTTGTGATAGTCAAAATAGCATCCATAAATAAATGAACTATAATTATGTTTCCATTGGCATACAAAAAATCTATACACGAGAGTGACAAGTCGCAACAGCAAAAAAGAAAAAAAAAAACGTCCGAGAAGGCAACTGTCCGAGGGCAAATTTCCTAGAATCTGCATTGTCTGATACGAAATACTACCAACATAATTAATCATTCTGTAACACATCTTCCATTACAGACCTATTCACTTTATTATTGACAAGTTGCACATTTAGCTTTTTATGCCCCCGCCATTACATGGCGGGGGCATATAGTGTTACCCTGTTCCGTCATTCCGTCATTCTGTCATTCCGTCATCATCAGTTTCCGTTCATTATTTTAAGAACGGTTGCACACATTCAACTCAAATTTTACATATGGATATTTCATGAGAGAATACAGGTCAAGTTCGAATTTGGTCATGGTTTGATGATTTTTTGCAGAGTTATGCCCCTTTTTACACTGAAAATAATATGAAATTTTCAGTTTCCGTTCATTATCTCCCCAACGATACAACACATTCAACTCAAACTTGACATATGGATATTTCATGAGAAAATACAGGTCAAGTTCGAATTTGGTCATGGTTTGATGATTTTTGGCAGAGTTATGCCCCTTTTTTACACTGAAAATAATATGAAATTTTCAGTTTCCGTTCATTATCTCCCCAACGGTATAACACATTCAAATCAAACTTTACATATGGATACGTCAAAGGAATGCGCAGGTCAAGTTCAAATTTGGTCATGGTTCAATAATTTTTGGCAGAGTTATGCCCCTTTCACTTTGAAAATAATATGAAATTTTCAGTTTCCGTTCATTATCTCCGCAACGGTACAACACATTCAACTCAAAATTGACATATGGATATGTTTTTGGAATGTCCAGGCCAAGTTCGAATTTGGTCATGGTTCAATGAATGTTTGGCATAGTAATGCCCCTTTCACTTTGAAAAAAATATGAAATTTACAGTTTCTGTTCATTATCTACCCTACAGTGATACATATTCAAACACAAATTTGACATATGGATATGTCAAAGGAATGGGCAGGTCAAGTTGGAATTTGGTCATGGTTTGATGATTTATTGGCAGAGTTATGTCCCTTTCACTTTGAAAAAAATATAGATGCATCTTAGGAATAAGCAGTTTAAGTTTGAATTTGATTTTGGACAAACTTATCTTTCCTGAATGTTGAAAAAATTTTGAACTTTCAGTTTCAGCACTCATACTTTTGTGGAAATGTATGTAGCCATTATTTTGGCTACAAATATGCAATATGCTATTTTTAAAAGAATAAGACTGAATAATTTCAGTGCCTTGAACATTGTATGAAAATGGTTTGTGTTAACATTGAAAAGTTTTAAGGGCTTTGAACTTAAAATGTAAAAAATAATTTGTGCAAACAAATCTGGAACTAAATATTATAACATCTGAAATTTTGGCTGCATGCGGGGGCATCCGTAGCATGATGACACATTTCTAGTTTATTATTATCTTAAAGGGAAAAGCAAAGTTAAATACAAAATATATCTTGTATTTAATAACAACGTTGAAAAAAACTTATATGCGTTATGTAAATAATAAAAATAATATTTGTGCATTACATCAAATGCTTCGGATCAGCCATTGCTCAGGCCAATACACGCCCGTTTAACTCACAACGAATGAAAAATGTCCATCGGTAAAAATGTTGTGAGCAACTTCCGTTCCTCGTTGTGAGCACCCATCTTTGACGTATGACACGATAAACAAGGTGAGTTTTTCATAGTTTTTAAAGATTACAGACATTTATGTAAAAATATCGAAATGCAGTTAGCTAGCGATGTGTTTTCCGAGTATGCACATGTAAAGATATTGCCTGTTGGTGGACAAGTTGATGGAAGTACCGTGCGACGCAGTCACTCGGGGTAGCAGGAAAACTGGAGACAACTTCTCTTTAGACCTAATTTAACATTGAAAACGTCGATTCTGGTGACGTTTTGTGCATTCTAACCTAAAACAAGCCCACAAGTCTTCAGCGTAAATTATAATCTGAAAGTCTTCATAGAAACGAAGATATACCCTTTTTTGCTTCAATCCTCGTTGTGAGCACCATAACCTCGTTGTGAGCAAGAAAAGCGCAGTCCTTGTCTGGTTTTAATATGTAATTCAAATGGCAAGAATACAATTTTCAATCTACCAAAAGCAATCAAAACGTTTTTGTACAATAGTTTTTCTTCTTCTTTTTTGAAAATAATATTTTTCATATTCACAAGTCATCAGATTAACAGAAGAACTAATCAGTGGAGGTAAATTAGCTATTTTATTTCGTATACTCTAGTGTGGCACGAGTGAACATCACGGGGATTTTATGAATATTTCAACAATTTCACAATCTGTGTGATACACACATACATATGTTTATCCTGAGCTGAAGACTGACCAAGTTATGAAAAACAAGAACTATCACGGTAAGTTGACAATGCCCCCGAAGTGGTGTTTGTCCTTTGATTTATGGACCAGATAGATTATTTGATTTTTGACAATTAGATCTTCAATATGAAGGTCATTCAATGTCAAGGTGAAATAAATATAGGTCAGTTGGAAGGTCTTGTCCAAAGGGGCATTGTGTCCAAATATGAATTAATTTAACTTACTTATAAAGAAGTTATGACCAATGTTAAAGTTTTTGGATGTTCTAGAAGGTCATTCAGGGTACAAGGTAAAAAAAATACAGATCAGTTTGAAGGTCTTGCCTGTTTGTTGTTTCAAAATATGAGTAAAATCCGTATGCTAATAATTAAGGAAGTTATGACCAATTTTTAAATTTTGGACAATTTGACCTTCAAGGTGAAGGTCATTCAGGGGTCAAGGTCAAAAGAATATAGGATAGCTGAAAGGCCTTGTCCAAAGATGTGTTGTGCCTTAACATTTTGCCAGGACATTATGGCCAATCTTAAATGTTTTTGGACAATTTGACCTTCAAGGTAAAGGCCAATCAGGGGCCAAGGTAAAAAAAAATACAGGTCCGTAGGAAGGTCTTGTTCCAAGGGATGTTGTGTTCAAATATGAATCAAATCCGTTTACTTATAAGGAAGTTATGGCCAATGTTTAGTTTTCGGACAAATTGACGGACTGACAGATGGACAGTTCAAAACTAATATGCATTCCTTTGGGGTATGCACAACGTCTTGCAAAGAAATGCTGCTGTGCAAAAACGTTTTAATTGCTGTATTGCTTGTAAAGCTTACACCCGAGCCATCTGAATTACACATTAAAACCATACACGCACTGCGCTTGTCTTGCTGACAAGGAGGTTATGGTGCTCACAACGAGGATTAAAGCAAAAAAGGGTATATGTTCGTTTCTATGAAGACTTTCAGATAATAATTTACGCTGAAGACTTGTGGACATCTGTTTAAGGTTAAAATGCACAAAAAACGTCAACAGAATCGACGTTTTCAATGTTAAATTAGGTCTAAAGAGAAGTTGTCTCCAGTTTTCCTGCTACCCCGAGTGACTGCGTCGCACGGTATTTCCATCAAATTGTCCACCAACAGGCAATATCTTTACATGTGCATACTCGGAAAACACAACGCTAGCTAACTGCATTTCGATATTTTTACATAAATGTCTGTAATCTTTAAAAACTATGAAAAACTCACCTTGTTTATCTTGTCATTCGTCAAAGATGGGTGCTCACAACGAGGAACGGAAGTTGCTCACAACATTTTTACCGATGGACATTTTTCACTCGTTGTGAGTTAAACGGGCGTGCAATAGTTTGACGGTATGTAAGTTGGATATCGGCCTACGCGCTCTCGGTGTCACATGAAATTCATGACCAGGTCTTTCCTAAACAGAAAGACCTCGTTCTCGGTCGATATCCTATACACATACCCCTCTATATTATAAATAAACACAAGGAATGCAACGCCTATATACATTTTATCTAATTACACACGTGGAAAATCAATGTTAACAAACTAGTTCAGCAATTTCGATACACAATATAAAATTATTCCTTTTACAACCGCTAATATTTTAAATCAAAGCATTGCATAATAATAAATTGGCAATATTTACTCAAATGTAAACAAATAATTTTGGTTTATTTATAGTATTGAGGGGTATATTTGCCGTTATTTTTTAATTATTTACATATAGAATGTCAATTTCCTGTGGTTTATTACATGTTCACCCTGTCTTGTGACTGTCTTATACTTCACGTTTTTCATATAGCATATTACATACAGCCTAATGAGGAACCACAATCACATAATTAGAAGATATTACCAGGTTACTAAGTAATTATACAGGACATAACCGTAGATAATAGAACATATGGCGCACAAACGATTGTTACTCGTCTAAAATAAATGATGTGATACATGTGAATTCAGTGTAATTGTATTTCAGCCAGCAAAATGGACCTATAATTCACCCAGTCACATTATATTGACAAATAACAAAGAGTTGTCATTAGTGTTTAACGTTTTAAATTTACGCTACCGTTTTTAGATTAATAATAAATGGAAGAGAAAAAACATCAACAGCAAGTAAAAACTATGTCAAACGAAAAGAAACTGTTTAAAATACGAAATTAAACCATTTATTTATGAAATCCTAACCTCTCTACTTTCACTATCTGTAGTCCGTGTCGCTCGGCAATCGCAACTACTCGGCCCTTGTCGTCAGTCTTCGAATAAGGACCTCGAACACAATAGTATGAATACACAGACCGGATGCGGTATTCCGGTCTTACCTACGCTAAGAAACTAAACATGTAAACAAATAGTAATTTAATGCTGGCAGTTGTTGACACGTTTATTTCCAATATATGTAGTAAAAGTCCACCTATAATAAGTGAATTCATAGGTACAAAAGCAAACAATACATTATTTATATATTTACTTATATGGCTGTAGAAACCGAAAGTACAAAAAACCAACCTGTTGACATTCGGATTTATTTACAATTGAACATCAGTGGGCATATTTAAATTAGAAATTGTTGTCAGACATATTTTCAAGGATAAGAGTACCGGAACAGACATCAGATGTCAAATACATGTATATACATTCGTTTTACATTATCACATCTGTAAACCACGTGGTAGAACTACTTTCAATCCGTATTGTTTCTGATGTTAATATTATAGATAATAGCCGAGGCAGTTCCGAATGGTCGCTCGGAAGCTGTCTCATATTTTCGGGGATTTTGATTGGATGGCCTCGTTTCGGTAGTAACGCTGCACGCGCTCAAATTTTATACTGCACTCAGTTAGTTCGAGACATCAGTTAAAGTTAAGTTATAAGACTCGGTGATGAATTCTTAGGCGAAGATACTTTTTGTGTTCTTTATTGTTGCTACATGTAGTTGAAAATACGTTAAAAATGGGAAAAAAAATAATTAAAATAATTCTAATAACATTAACAAAGAACATGAAAATCTTTTGACATTCAACATATATTTACTTCATTAAAGGATTGTGAAATAAAAAAAATACAATGAACTTTATGAACTGCTAAACATATCTAAACAGCCAAATGAGGACACAGAAAAGTGGAATGGCGTCTGACAACTCTAACTGTAGTGCAGAACGACAGGTGCGTCCAATGTCCACAATCATCGCACTGAGCCCAATTAACGATCTTTAGCATAGACAAATTGTGCAGATTCGACGGCAACAGCTTCTTACACATGCAGCATACATCAGATTCAGCGACCAAATCGTCTTCGTCCTCGGAATCAGATGGAGAAACTGTAGGTGGTAAGTTTCTGGCTTGGTTAAGACCACTGCTTGAAGCTATTTGACTGTTGCGTTGACTTATTGACTTGGTTTAGTGGCTTTTTGGCGAACATGTGTACGTTGAGCTCGTTGCTGTGAATATTGGTCAATTTCCATGACATAGTCGTCGTCAGTGATAGCTCTACCTCCAGCTTCTGGCCTGGTGTCTTTGGCGACCTTATATTTAGGGCATGACAAGGCGATGTTGGACATATTTTCTTCCTTCTGAAGGAGGAATGATTCGGCCTCTTCTTTGCCTGTCTTTAAAGACTTGACTTTCTGCACTGGTTTTTTTCTCTCGAAAGCTTTCACAAGGAAATTACTTCTCCAAAGATACGACGGTCGGGTCTATAGGGACTATGCCTGTCTTCCGGAAAGCTGACTGGATGTTCGACGGTGACATAGCTCGGGTGTAAGCTTTACAAGCAATACTGCAAAGCTCATACCTTGTGATAATCTGACCGATACACCTGCTCATGAAACTGGAACATTCTGAATAATAATTATTCTTGGAGGACCCAAATACGGCAACATCCAGTGGTTGTAGCAGGTGCGAGATACGAGCTGGCAATACAAACAGTATCAGTCCTCTTTCCCTAGCCCAATTAATAAGTTTTGGGGATTTATGCGAACTGTGTTCGTCATAGATAAGAATGATTGGCTGTTTGTCTTCTGGGCAAGGTCTGGCATTTGGCAGAAAATGCTCTTCCAAATATTGCTGGAATATAGCAGCATTGGACCAACCAGAGTCTGACATGACCCCCTTAGCGCCAACAGAGCTGCCTTTCATCAGATCTGGGTTAAATCGTTTCCCCTTGAAAACAAAGAAAGGAGGTAGCAACTGACGAAGGGCGTTCACACATCCAATTAGAGTTGTAGTAGAGCTTCTCGGTGAAGTGATGGCCTGACACTTAGAATTTGAATTAGCAACAACATTATATGGACGGTGGTCTGTCTGCAAGCCGTTCTCATCAAGGTTGTAGATGTGTTGTGGTTTTTCCAATAAGTTGTGTTGTTTGAGAACCTCCTCAAGCTTCTTGAAATAACCGGTCACCTTCTCTGGTGTAGAAGACTTTGCTCTCGACCTTTCTAATTTTCTAGGCTTTATGCTCCAGAGCCGTCAAGAACCCATACAACCAATTGTTGCTCATTGACTTGATGTGTACTGTGGCTTTCATTTCATAAGCCATAGCTCCTGCCAGCTGCTTCAACTTGCTGTTGGAATATCGGTATCCAAGTTCTGCCATAGTCTCGACATGATTGACAAGGACCTCTTCCTGATCATATGAAAGGGAGGTGTTTGGACCAGTCCTACAATTATCGGGATCAACGGCACCAGATATGTGATCTCGGAGGATTTCCCGGGAAGAAAGGGTGTTGAAATATTAGGAAAACACTCGTTTTATCTGGAATATTAATTTGTTTTCTTTTTTTAAAGTATGGAGGAATAGATTCCAAAGAATTATAAAGTGTAAATAAGCATGGATTTTACTTTAAACTACCCTAGGAATAATAAATAATAAACGACAAAAACGTCTATTTGACGCTCTTTATTGATTTTTAATTGAACATAGGTTAACATGATGCGACAAACTTATGTTGCGCATTATACAAACTCAAGCGTTCACTCAAGGTAGACAAATATGGCATACTTAGGACGGAAAATTTCAATTTCAACACAAAAAAGTTGCAAAAATATTGCAAATTTACTATATTTTAAGGGCATTATTATAAATATTTAACTCCATTTTATATAGTTTACCTGTTTAAAACGCATTCTAGCGGTAGTATTTGATAGAAACAAGTGTCGGCAAAAACTTGAGTGCTTTTCGGATAGTAAATCAATTGCGCGAGCTGTCATTCGCGACCGGAAAGGACGCCACGAAAATATGAGAACCACCGAAAATATAAGAACAAGGCATATTTACCAGTATATATCTTCAGCAATAAATTCAGGTTAATATTGTTCTTCCTTTCTTACGTTACTTTGCCATTTTAATAGTACTTATATGGTATTAAATTGACGATATATAACGACTTCTGATTTGCATTATTACGACTTTTGATTCGACTTACTATGCCTTTTTATATTTTATTTGATACTATTAGGCTTTCATATGCATGTATTTAAGATGGTCCAATACTTAAGTATCAATCATACAACACACGCCAATAACACTACGGTACTTGACTTTGACGCAGATTTATGAATTGTTTATTATTTAGGACGTTTTTGCGAGACAAACAAGGATGAGTGCTCCAGTCTTCCTTGTATGAACAATGGAACATGCACTGACCTAATTAATGACTTTCAATGCCAATGTTCAAGTGGCTTTACTGGTACTTTGTGCGAAAATGACGTCGACGAGTGCACGAGTTCTCCATGCAAGCACGGGTCAATGTGTGAAAACCACGATGGCGGTTTTAACTGCCGTTGTGTAAATGGAACCGTCGGAGATTTGTGCGAAGAAAATATAAACGAATGTGAAAGTAATGGTTGCCAAAATGGCGGAACATGCATGGATGGTATTGGGATGTTTGAATGCGCATGCGCCGATGAATTTACTGGTAAATTATGTGAAAAAGCTAATCCGGCAGAGACTCCCTGGTACGCAATTGGGATAGCAGCTGTAGTTGTTTTTGTAGCTGTTCTTGTAATCTTACGAACCGTACAACATAACAGGAAATCCAGGTATAAAGTTAATGCAATCAAAGGATTTAGTTTGTTGATTTTAAGTCACGCCGACAATGTAAATGTCATATGGTGACTTTCGAGCTTTACAATTTGAAAAAGACCTCAGGTGCACATTTGTACATCATTTCAGGCACAAGCGGGCACCTCGGTGGGTCCAACGACCTACCGGAAAGGTACCTAATCGTTGGTAACTGTTGATTTAAAGAAAATGCAGATTTTGTACGGACAACCTTTCATCATGATATGCTATCTGACACTGGCCAAGTTCACTGTCCATTATGAATAATTGCAGTGACTGCAGAACTAAATTTATGTAAAATCACGAGATAAATAAAATATGAAATGAGAAATAAGGCATAAAAAGGCAACATAATATTCTGGCAGCAATGTTGTTGTTTTATTTCATTACCGAATTCTAATTTGATGTTCGAGAAAGCAGTTATTCCTTGCATTGTTTAAATCTCAATGAAATTTAATCTTTTCAGAAATTACTGTAAATTACTGCATATTTCACTGCCTTATAAATCTGATTTTATCTAAGCAGTAATATAAATTACTGAGCTTTAAATAGCATTTATACTGTCATGTTCATCAAAGTGTTATAATAACAAAACCCTTATTATCATAATTATATGAAAATGTTCTGAGAAAATAGGCTGTTTTACTGTATTGTTGTTACAGGGCGACATTTGGATCTGTACAAAGCAGGCCTACACAAGGAGATAGGAATTTTAATCGATTTGGTAATGCAAACGTTGTATATGACGCACAACCTCTGTGTGTGGACGCAACGGAGTACAAGCTAGCCTCAGATGACGCAGAATCTCCGTTTGTTGAAGCAACAGAGTACAAGCTAGCCTCAGATGACACAGAAAACAGCAAAATAAATGAGGGGACTTCCATTAGAATTCAGCAAATTTAGCAAAAACGAAAAAAAAATGAATAAAGAAAATCAATCAAATGCACAATCAAACAAAATAATTATGATATAAACGAAAAAACAAGACATTTTAGAAGTGCACATTTGATCCGATAATTTGTGAATGTACACGTATATACATAAAAGCAATTGTAAAGAATAATTGATACATTGGTACATGTATATATATATGAATGTCATTATCAGTTGGTAAATATACATGTATCTATAATCAAATACCAAAATGAATTGGTACACATACATGTATATGTATGTATATGTCATGACTAATTGGTACATATACATGTTTATGTAAGTAAAAGCCATTTTAATTGGTACATATATATGTATATATAAGTAAAAATAATTATTAATTGGTACATATACATGTTTATATAATCAAATTCCAATATCAAATGGTACATATACATGTATATATAATGAAATGGCATTATCAATTGGTACATAAACATGTTTATATTAGAAAATATCATAAATAGTTGGTACATCAACATGTATATATAAGAAAATATCATTAATAGTTGGTACATACACATGTTTATATTAGCAAATGTCGTTAACCATTTTGGTATGAAAAACTGAACCTGTATATGTAAGCAACTGTCATAAATGATCGATACGTATACACGTATATATAAGCAAATAGCATTAAGAATTGGTACATATAAAATGTACACATAAGCATGTCATTAATCATTTTAGTATGTAAAAACTGAACCTGTTGTCAAAATAATATACATGAGCTTTTATATATTTATCTTGTTTACGAATTATTTAGTACATGCTGAATTTATCAAATGAAATCGCTTGTCAACAATTAAACCGTTAAACTTTACACTGCTGGAACCGAAAGTGATTTGTCTTTGCCAACAGTATTCTTAGAGGCAGACAAAACGGCCCGACCGAGCTCTTCAAATCTTGTAGCTGATCCAAACTTGATATCCCTTAAATATAAAATTACAGTTCAAAAATGAAAGCCAAATTTTAGTCCATTTAACAAACTTACGATTAAAAAGTATTTGGTTGACTGAAAAGTTTGGTGCCATGGATTAGCCTAAAAATGTGTTTCCTGGCATCATAGTAGCATGTCATAAAAACAACAACATTGGCTGTGATTTCGTAATGACTTACATGAAACTAGTACCTGAACTGATGTAAAACTCACCACACAACTTTTTAAGTTAAAAGTTTAAAAAACAAAACAAACCAACGCGGAAACGAAATTCGGACGGAAAGACAACGCCAAAACAATATCCCCCTCCCGATTCCATCGGCGGCGGATATTAAACACGGCCTAATTTGTGAAATTGATTTGATCTGCTTTGCGTCTTGAACAGTCCGTTTGAAGTTAATACAATTACAGAAATTTAGCAAACAAAAGCATGGAGCCTGGTCAGACAGGTCACTTGCGGCTACACCAGGTTAAGGGTTGATATAGAGGTAGAAACTTACCTTTCTTTAAGTTTTAAATGTACATTATTATATCTGTAGATAAAAAAATTGAACGTTTTTAATTGTATATACTTGTAAATACTTGTAAATATACATTTAAGGACAAAACTTTATTGTTTCATAATGCGTATTAAGATTAATTTTAACCTGTTTTATTTTAATTTTCATATCAACAGACTTTGTTAAGCTTTAATATATTTACGATGATGATGATAATGATGATAAAATTTGAGAATCAGAATTCTTTTTGGTTAGTTTAAACTACATGTTAAATTATCTAAATCATGTTCAACGACGACGAGAACAACAACAACAACAACAAACACTTTTATTTTGTGCACATTGCAGTATAGATGAAGATACAGATGACTTTATACATACATTACCGCCAATTTGTTTTACAAAAACATATTAATGATTTTGTAATTTTATAAAGTACTAATGATTGTTTTGTCTGAAATATTTAACCTTGACAGTGCATGCCTTTGATTTAGTTTATGTGAAAATCGGGAAATTATGAAATTAATCTGAAATTTTAAGTACTACATAGCATATCTTCAACTCGCACTAATCTCATTATTATGTGCTTTATTGTTCTTAAATGTTTCTCAATGTAGGTAGGTGTTATCATTTAGGTTTCCGTTCTTCCAGAATTCATAAAAATATGTGGTTTATTTTATTGGATATTACATTTCTTTTTATATTCTCATACAAAATATGTATTTCACAGACCATTAAACATTCCTCACACTACAATTTGAACATGTATTATATTTTTCTTTAGGTAATTAGGCACCTATTTTATGTTTCTCATCAAATGTTTAAAATAATTGTTTACGTGTTCATTGTGTATTACAGTACCTTTTTTACAGAATGCATGCTGATGTTCATTCATTATATATACATCCATAGTTTTATATCTTAACATATTACGCATTGATAGTTACTTACTAACTTATTTCGTTACAGTTACAGATACAATGACATGACGATCTCATATAATAGATCACATTATCAGTGTTCTTTTATATGTAGGCTGTCTAAGCCTATGATTGCATTTACCAGAATATTTAAGCTATCCCTTGTGTCAGCCTGTCTAAGCTTCTGTATTTGTCAGATTATCAATTATCTTCCTTTTGTCTCTGTATTTGTCATATTATCAAAGGTCTCCTTTGTGTCAGACTGTCTTATCCTCTGTTGTTGACAGATTATCAATTATCTTCCTTTTGTCTAAGCCTCTGTGTTTTTCAGATTATCAATTAACTTCCATTTGTCAGATTGTCTAAGCCTCTGTATTGGTCAGACTATCTTAGCTCTCTATTGTCAAACTGTCTAAGTCTCTGTATTTGTCCGGTTATCTTAGGTCTCTCTTGTCAAACTGTCTAAGCCTCTATAGGTTGACAGGTTATCAAAGCTCCCCGAGTGTCAGACTGTTCAAATCTCCGTATTTGTATGATTTATAAAGCTCTCCCTTTTGCCAAACTTCTAAGACTTTGTATTTGTCAGATTATCAAAGCTGTCGTTTTATCAAACTATCTAAACCTCTGATTTCTTTTATCAGATTATTGAAACTCTTGTTTGTATCAGACTCTCTAAGCCTCCGCTTGTATCAGACTGTCTAAGCCACTTGTTGTATGTATCAGATTGTCAAATCTCTTACTTGTGTTAGATATTCAATCATTTCATGTTATATTATTAAGGTCTGTTATCTTTGTACATAAAATGATAATACTGGGATCCTACATATTACCGGACAAAATATGGTGTTTTTTAGCTGTAACTTTTATTTAAAATAATGAAAAAGAATGGAATTTTACCCAAATAATTTTGGGTTCTTAATACACGTAAATGTTCCTTTATCAAACATGAAATTAAACATTTGACCGTAGAAATGTGTCTTTAAAGTAGGGCATTATAACAGTAAAAAACGTGTAGACAACTCAATTTACCGGACATTGTGTTTCAAAAAATTTTGAAGTCGTGAATTGAAATTAATCTTTAAATAATCAGCAAGGAAACTACGACTATTGAATGGCAATGTTTAGATATCGGAAAAACCAAGTATGTCAGTAAAATAAACTCGGAAGCCATGCTTGTTTCGAAGAGGCCAATATAGGGGTGTAATTGAAATCAACACTATTAACTCAATTAACGTATTGATTCTTCATAATCCTAAAAGTATGAAACATTTTGATATTCAAATGGAATTCTGTTCTTAGTCATACAGTTTCCTTTTGGTCATCATGTAGCATGTTGCAAAAGCAATAAATTCTATTTTATTTACAAATGTACATTTAATGTAGAATTTCCTCCCATGGGCGATACCCGTTTCCTTATATGTGTTTTATTTTTGCATTTCTTTGTAAAAGACAACAACGGTATACTGTTTGAACAAAATTTAAAATTACTTTTTATCATTAAAATATGTTAAATATGTTTACGATTGTCTTTCTGCGATAACATTGAGAAGCAATAATACTAAAATCCTATCTAAAATAACCATTAAGGGCCTCAATATTCGGGCATTCCAGAACAGATTATTCCCCCCGCGCATGACCAGGTCATGAAATAAACTAGTAAACAAAGGTATGTTAGTAAATAAAGGAATCTGAATCAACAATATTTACTTGAGAGTGGTTTGTTGTTTATTTACTTTGAAATAGAAAGCGTGTGTACGATTCAGACCGGGTGATTTTTTATCGAAGCAAAAAATAAAGACTCATTTGACAAGAATAGATTTTGTCCGGTTAAAGTGATTGCCCGGTAAACATGAAGGATCCCAAGTAAAGTTTTTTTCTGACAGCAACTGTATATACATTTTGAATCAATAACTTTTCATGTAAATAGCAAAATGTTTACATAAATAAGATATATACATTAAAAATGAATGTTTTGTATTATATTAATTAAGTAATGTAACTGACTCAACCTTTTTACATGCATCATTTTGCGCGTTCGTCACATCTGTCTGTGCACAGTCACCATATACGGCAAAGCTCCAGAAGGAGAAGAAGAACCTGGCTTTAATTCAGAACAGTTCATTTATGTTTGAGGATTTTAATATCAAACTATAATTAGAGCAGCCGACTGCATTAATTCTCTTCAGACTGTCCTTCTTCCGTACTGATGACATAGAGTTGTTTATCTCTAAACCTGCTGGCGACAACAGATTCTATACATGCGACCAGTTCAACCCACATGGTCAACTGGTCTACTCTAGATATTCAGTCAGGTCAAACATTTTGGTTTTGAATCTTCTCTAAAATGATGAATGGTTTTGCCAAGATTGAAAGATCAGTATATTTAAGATATTTACCATGGTAAGGGATCTATACACTAAACATATCCTATAATTGTGCATGTATGAAATGACTCATATGTGTCAATAAATACAGTTGAGAAACATGGTATGATATTCCATTTATTGAATTTCATAAGAAACACAAATTTAGATCAATATGGCAAAAAATGTGATCATAGTGATAGTGCGTTACAAGCCCATGTCTCAAAATAAATGTATCATCGAAAATTATTTTAATATCGCATGCCCACCCTGACTGTTAACTGTTAATTAAAACCAGGGAGCGTTGTCGCATGGATGTAACCCAATCTATTTCATAATATTGGGGTAGATTTATTCACTATTGGACAATTTTGCAAATTCGTAGGAGTTGGTATTTGGCACTGCACCAAAACTTCTTATGACTTATGAGGCGGTTCATTTCACCTCGTATAGCTTCTGTTATCTAAGTCTATTGATTTTGGTGATATTCTTATTCGTTGAACAATGTTATTTATAAATGTTCAGAAAGATTATTGGCACTCTGGACCTGTGCTTGTAAGACATCCTGTAGATACTGCGATCAGATGTTGCTCTTTAGGCATTGATAAAACCGTAGT
Source organism: Ruditapes philippinarum (assembly GCF_026571515.1). Classification (NCBI taxonomy): domain Eukaryota; kingdom Metazoa; phylum Mollusca; class Bivalvia; order Venerida; family Veneridae; genus Ruditapes; species Ruditapes philippinarum. The sequence continues at coordinate 16,459 of NW_026859634.1, forward strand.
TTGAATCTCATCGTATCGTATTGGTTATAATTCTCGCTGAGATTACCATTACAGAACACATTGTTAGTGACAACAGTCTTCCCGAACTTCCCGGCGGAATGCAACAGACCATCGCCCAGTAACGAGCCAAGATTTTTTAAATTACAATCTACCCCAAAATTAAGTGTACAACGATAAATCAAACTGCTATGTCGATATTGAAGACCCTGTAACTCAGCCTTTTATGGTTTTATATCCTAAATATGATGCTCAAGTGAAGATTTATCAATATTGTTAGTTCCAAAAAGCATTATTTGTAAAGATATTACCGAACTACATTTCATGTAAATAAAGGGAGGTAATTAGAAATTTATTTTCGATAAAGTCTTAACCAGCACTTTCCAGTACCGTCCATGAACAGGCTCAATCAAACCGAGCCTGCAACATTTTCAATTTTGCCGTGTTGGGCTTTCTTTAGGGATTCTGTATTTTTCTATTTTAACCAATTTTTTCCATAAGAAATGAATGCATATATTTCAACGGTTACTAACAACGCGGATAAACATTTCTAGTACATATTCAAGATTTTCTTGGATGTTTAGAAATTGTTTCAGATAATAATTATATGCATAAAAAATTGTGTTGTTACATCCTTAATTACAACATACAGGATCTTTAAAATCAAGATAGGCATACGTGATTTAGAGTATGGATCACAGATGTTAAATGTTAGCATCGTTTACTTTTTACACCCCATCATATGTATTGGGTATGTGTGTTTATTTGTATTTAGCTATATTATAAAATAAATGGAATATCAACTATGTCTCTCACTGTATTTATTGAACATTTCAGCATGATAAGTCAAATTGACTCACATTATAAGACACATTTACATGCACACATATATGAATTTGCTAAGTGTAGTGCTTTAGCAGTATTCAACTGTTCACAACAGGAACTTAAATATCATCTTGCCTTTTGTTTGTAAATAAAAGAACGTCTTATTTAATCACCGTACAGCAATAAGCAATGGTGGCTGATTTGTGCCATTCGTGTTTTCGCGACCCCGCTAAGCGAAAAGTCGAGAATTTAAAAATCAAAATGGCGGGGAAGCGGAGCGCGAAAACACACTTATTAACTGGGGCACGGGGCAAAGTTTAATAAAATAAAACTTCGTCCCGCGCACCCGCGTATTAGCGTGTTTTTGCCACGCGACACGCCAAGAGAAAGTTCGAGAATTAACAAGTTAAATAGGGCGGGGGGGGGGCGAAACCCGAATGGCACAAATCAGCCACCATAATAATCTCCGTTTATGAAAGTCATTTTTTGTTTTGATCTAAAATGCTTGCAAGTTCAAGGCATAAGTACGGAAGAGCATTAGTGCCAGGTGTATGTTTTTTATTAACTCGAAATTTCGAGGTACTAACTCGAAATTTCGACTTACTAACTCGAAATTTCGACTTACTTATCTCGAAATTTCGAGTTACTAACTCGAAATTTCGACTTAGTAACCCGAAATTTCGACTTATTAACTCGAAATTTCGACATACTAACTCAAAATTTCGAGTTACTTATCTCGAAATTTCGACTTAGTACCTCGAAATTTCGACTTAGTAACTCGAAATTTCGACTTATTAACATTACGAGAATGGCCAAAGTTATTAGTTAGATGATATAAGATATAGTAGGGAGTGCCGTTGAACGATGGAGATGGAGAAACTTAATCTTAGTAATGGCATGTACACACCCGACCTAAAAAACACAAGGCTTCCTTTAATTTGTACGTTCAGGCGTTCTTCAGACGTTGTATTGTATCCCATCTGTTCGAACATATCTTTTCACTAATCATATTCTTCTCATCCCTGTGAATGAAACGATCCTATAATTTACGTGTGGGACATCTGAGGGAAGTATCGCAGCGTGGCCAAATACATGGCGTCCTGAGGCCTTTGTCAAAATTGTTGGACTGACTATATCTTGTAAAATCGGATGCCTTTATATTATTCCCAACATTTATGTATATGTAAGTGTTCATCCGTGCTGTTCTACAGAAATTAGAAACTTCGACGGGAGCGATAGCGACAGGAGAATGTTTCTAATTTCTGTAGAACAGCTACGGATGAGTACTAACATACTTAGTGTCAAACTTTATTTGGCCTCATTATTATCCACTTTATTACGTCACTACGCGGTTCTATGAAGTACAGGCGACTATGAACGGAATTCATTTTAGTGTTCAGCTTTATTTGTCATCCAATGAAAACGCTGTATTTCTTAAAAATTATGTGTGTTAATTTTCATAGAAGAAAAAAAGTCGATACTATATTGAAATCCGTTCATAGTCGCCTTCTATTTTTCATAGTGCTTCATAGTACCGCGTAGTGACGTAATCTAGGGCCAAATTAAGCTTGACACTAAATATGTTAGTGTTCACCCTTAGCTGTTCTACAGAAATTAGAAACATTCTCCTGTCGCTATCGCTCCCGTCGAAGTTTCTAATTTCTGTAGAACAGCACGGATGAACACTAACATATACATAGTATCGACTTTCTTTCTTCTATGAAAATTAACGCACAGAATTTTTAAGAAATACAGCGTTTTCATTGGATGACAAATAAAGTTGGACACTAAATAACAACAAGTTCCACTTTTATCAACTTTTATCAACACAATATAAATCAAAGTATTAGTAAATAATGAATAATGTTACAAAAACATTATTAGTATAAAGAAACGTGACAGACTAACTGGCGTATACACGCCATTTAAATCTTATTTAACACATGATATTGCACAGTTTACAATAGGGTGGGTTTTCTCCACATGATGGTTGTATGTGTGCTTAAGAAACATCTGGTTAACACGGAAATGTGGAAATTGCGATTTTACACCCCCCCCGCCTCCACAAAAAAGCGAAGGATATGTTCAGTATGTGTGGACAATTTGACCCTATTAAATTGTTCTGTTAAATAAATGTTAAAGGTGATCTGTCAATGTGCAACAGCTACACACGAAAGAAAGTATCTTGAATTCAATCCTTGCTTTCACCGGCAACCAATGAAAGTCGTGCAATGTAAGTCGAAATTTCGAGTTACTATGTCGAAATTTCGAGTTACTAAGTCGAAATTTCGAGATAAGTAACTCGAAATTTCGAGTTAGTATGTCGAAATTTCGAGTTAATAAGTCGAAATTTCGAGTTAATAAGTCGAAATTTCGAGTTAGTAAGTCGAAATTTCGAGTTAGTAACTCGAAATTTCGAGATAAGTAAGTCGAAATTTCGAGTTAGTTACTCGAAATTTCGAGTTAATAAAAACATGCACCTGGCACTAATGCCCTTCCGTACATAAGAACAGCTGTTTCAGACAAAAAATACCATTTACTCTTTGATACACTCCTATACCTCGTTCGGATAAAGGTTAATTTTACCGAAGAAATGACGAATATGGCCGAATAGTTACGAATGTGCATCCACATCATTCGTATTTAATTGTCTTTTAATTGAAATGCAGGTCACAAAGCATAATGAGGTGAATATACTTTTATTTTAACCTTGAATGATCAATCAAAACAATAAACTTCTGAATGTTGCAACTTAAAATCACACATGTACGTAACATGACTTATAACGAACACGTGTAAACAAGATGTGAAATGATATTTCTATCAACATGTTACAGTGACATTAGCAGAAATTCTTTTCGGAGTTTTTTTCTTTATTTTTATTTTTAAAAATAAGTCTCAAATGTTTTTATCTTAGCTGAGTTGTGCGCAAAAGTAAAACACGAATGTTGAAACAGTGTAAAACATTATTATAAACATTCATGAAATAAAACATTTTAATTACGATTAAATAACAAATGAATTATTTTTCATTTGAATTGTTTAATATGTGGACACTAAAAAAAAGGCTTGTGTAATTGAACTGTAACACTTGTGGTAAAGTGAAAAAGTGAAGCGCAAATAAACATTTTGAAAGTGAATAGATAAAACAACAATAGCAACAACAGATAACAAATTAAAAAATAGTGTACTTGTATATATAGATATTTGAATTGCGTTTTGGACAAAGCAGTGAATTGATTTTGAAAAAAGTTAAAAAGGCGGAAAAACAAGGAAAATAAAGTTATCTATAAATCTAATCTTATCACTAAACTAAATGGAACGGATGCTGATAGCGAACAGCATGGATCCTGATCAGACTGTGCGGATGCACAGGCCTGTCTGGATCCATGCTGGTCGCAAACGCATTACGTTGGTTTTGTCGTGGCGCAGCTCATTTTTTCTGTTTTACAAAGCTTGTTGGTGCCTTTAACTTTGTTCAAAAATTCACCATATTACAAAATGTTAGGTTTAAGAACCATGTGGAATGAAACAGTCATCTTGCTATATAAATTGTTGTATTCAAAGTTGTCTGTCTTAAATTTAAATGTATATTTTAATGGATAGATAGGGATGTCTGTGGCTGGTTGGTTAAAGCCATTGACTTCCAACTCTTGACCCTCACTGTTATGGGTTAGAATCCTGCCGTGGATTTTGGATTCAATCATGTGGGGTAGCTATCCAAGTCTCTGACAGAACGTCGATGATTCTACTCAGGTGCCGTTCATGCCTGAATAAAGGCACGAATGGGTATCCGAGGTCTTCACTAGTAAAGCAAAAATGTCGTCATATTACCTATAGTACTGTAAAGAAGAATGAAGAGGAGATCACTGTTTGGAGATTGGTGTTGGGTAACAATTAGTGTTGGGTACTAATCAGTGTTATATCCTAGTCAGAACAGTCAGTGTTGGGTACCAGTCAGTTGTGTGTCCTAATGCGTTGTGGGTACCAGTCAGTGTTGGGTAACAGTCAGTTCCGGGTACCAGTCAGTGTTGGAATATTGACTGGACACCATGGCATCAAACATGACATTATATAACTTATTACATTTGATGGTGATGTGTTCATTGGACATCTGTGAAGGTTATTTCGTTGGTTCATATCTTAGCTTAGAATTTCGAAACATTTGGAGACGGGAACCAAACATATTGAAAGCGTGGTCCATTTTCGAAAATTACGTATTCATCCGTCATTTATGAATTTTAGATCTTGACAGCTTTATTTCAGTTCCTGAAATAACTAATAGAAGTTAAGTATATTGAAAATATTTTTGTTTTATTACGTGTAGGTATACAATAAAATGATAATTATGTTGTAGCAGCTTTCTGATACCATGTATTATGCTATTTGCATGGTATGAAAATTTATATCTCGCAAGACCGAATGCCGAGCGAGATATCAATTTTCCAACGCTGCTCCTAGCACAATCCTAAGCCTCAAAAATCTACTAAAACATAATTTTCCGTACATGTGTTATTTTTATAATATGCCATATCATCACATGTCTATTTAGCTTTTCTATGTCCCTACATGTCTGCCTAAGTAGTCTGTCACATCACGTGTCTTTGTACCCGAGCGTAAGTATTTGTATTTATAGGTCTTTTCCCTACGAGTCTACCTTATTATAATCTGTCACCAAGTGTATTTTACCATCACCACGTATCTAACGTAAGCTTTGTATGTCATCACATATGTATCAATAGTTTCATTTGTCATAATGTATGCGTTAACCTTTACGTTATTTTTTGTCGTTTTGTAAAAATGTTAACACATGTACAATTGAATAAATGACTGCTAAAAATGTTAGTTTTATGAACTTTATTTCACATTAACGTTGTTGCATAGAAATGAAAATTTTACCTCGTACGATTATTTATTGATACAGTTTTCTCTTCAGCGGTTGATCTGGAATTTGCTGGTGTTTGCTCTATCAAAGTCTGGTGGAAACTTACAAAATCGTTTTGTTTCTTATCATCATTATCTTCTACCCGAACCTTCAGTTTCATTGATCCCTTGTAAATAAAAAGATCATAACTTAATTCAATATAAAATGCATTTTAGATATATTACAATTGTTAAAAAATACCCGAAAAAAATTATAGTAACATCGGGAAATTTCGACACTTAATTTAGATTACAAAAGTTTAGTAGTCGATGTTGCAAGGTCCGATTTTAATCCGAATGTACAATTATCATTTTCGGAATACTTCTTGATTATGTAAATAAAAGAGAATGTCTTGTTTGATTTGCAATATGTCTCTTACGACAAAAGATATCGTCGTATAATTTCGACATGTTACATACTCAGAGATTTTGAAATGTAAAACCCCTGTCACACTAGAGCGGCGTTCTCATGGCGTCCAAAGAAAATTCAGAACGCCGAGGTGAGCGCAGTAAAATCGCAAACATCGCCGAAGTAACGCAGTGGCATCGCATAGAACGCCGACCGACGGCGCCCATTATGAGCATGCTCAAAACAAACGCCGTCACTCGGCGTTCATATAAGAGCGCTGTGGAATCGCAGTGAGGACGCCTTAGCGACTCAGTAGCATCTCCTACAACGCAACAGAAGCGCCATGAAAGCGCCGAAGGATTGCAGCATGAACGCCATGGTTAGCCACGGTGTTTGTACGGAGATTTGCGGCGTTTTTACCGCGCTTAAACTGTGTGTGTACGATGCTTTTAAAAATCTTTATTTTTCTAAAACGCTCTTACTGTGACTTTACAGCACAGTTGCAGAATATATTACAGTAGAATCCCTACTTAAAACCACTCTAGAATTAAGAGCACCAATCAATTTAGACCAATTTTATTTTTAAAAGAACATAAATGTCTGTTTTTTATGTTGATATTTGCACAGTCGACAATTAAGTCGAACCACTAATCTACTTTTAAGACCACCAGTTTCAGCTCCAATTCATTTTTTCATTTATCTAAACCCAATATTGAGACCACTGTTATTCCAGTCAATACGTCACAAACTACCAATGCAAGTCAAAAATGTGACCGTAAGACTAACAAATTGTTATTTATCTGCTTGAATTCTCTAAAGCATGACATTTGATTAAACAAGGTGTTAAAATTGTCATGATTGAAAAATTGTATAAAGATGAGAAAACAAACTTTCAGAGTGGTTTAATGTTATTTTCTGCACATTGTTTGTGAAGAATTGATTTTTAATTAATACGTGTATTATGTAAATGAAATTGAGAACTGAAAATTGACAAGACCTATGGAAATTTACTCTTTAATGTTTAATACCTTCAGACTTACGTTCTAATCAGGATAAAACATCATAACATCAGTTTATAGTAATATTCGGAGGTTATAATATAATTGTTTAAACATATTTATACATAAAAATTCAAATAGATTGGTCATGAAATATATATGCCTTTATAATTATAGCCATCATTATGACCATCCGCAATTAACATCGCTTTAGTACAGTCCTTTTGGTGGTCTTAATAGAGGGTTTCCACTGTATATATAAAACGTCTTTGCAAGTAAATGTCCTTTAAACCATGGCTGGTGACCGGCAGCAGGCTGGAATATTGCTTGTTTGCATGCAGTTGCAGTAGGTACACGACTATTCAGAATGAGTTATCGCTGGTATATGAAGCACGATTTCAGCGCAGTGCGAGCGCCGTGTAACGCCGTGAAAGCGCAGTGGAGCGCACAGAACGCAGTAGAAGCGCTGTCCGAACGCAGACAGTCGCCAATTAAAACGCCTTAAGAAAGCATTATAACCGCGTGGAAGCTCTGTAGCAACGCCATGATCGCCGTGAATACAGCTTGTCGACGCCGTGAAGTCTCCATGTCATCAAAAATATCAGAATTAAGAAACGGCATAGGACGAGCAGATTACTCAGTGCGTATGACAGTAGACGGGATTTAAGACAATACAGGGCTAGCAGACTGCAAAGGCATGGCAGACGGCAATCGATCAAAGGACTTAATTTTGGTATCTTGTTACAGTTTCCGAAAACATACTCATTTGCTAGATACTTAAACTATCTTAGAAACATCTTAAGTTCTGTTGGCAATTGGTATACCTTTAGTGAATAAGTATTTTGTATGGAAGGTCAAAATACTAAACTTTGTTTACATTTTGCTACCTTAACGACACATCAGCGCTACCTTTTTCAGTTGTAATAAAATACTATCATGCGTTTTATCCATTATTGAAATATTATCAAACACATGTTTGTCATTTCTAAAGAATTAAAACAATATGGATTTCTAAGGCACAATGAGCCTTTAATCATAACTTGAATCACTGTATCATTGTTTTGTTGTTGTTGTTGTTGTGTTGTTGTTTGTTTTCTTTTTTGTTGTTTTGTAAAAGTTATTTTTTCTTGCAAATTCTTAAATATATTTTCATAAATTAAGTAACATAGTGACTAAATTTAACAAATACCGCCATATAAAACATCAGCATTCAGTTTATAAACATCACCATACCAAATAGCAAGCAATTATATTTGTTCATTTTTTACATTAAATTGAGGGCCAAAAACACCTGAAACTGCAGAAGTCAAAGAACTACTATCGCAAAAGAAAAATAACACTGAACCGTGTGATATCAAACCCCATCACAATTTCATTTGATATATTATAAAAACATCAATTAAGCATTCGTCCTATAGACAAAAGTGTAATATTTGATCTTGAATAATTGAAATAAGTATTTACTGTCTCTTTACACATGACCTTTAACTTCTTTTAATGTACATGTATGCTATTGGAAACTGTGCGTGAAACTTACTATTTTGTTTTTTATTGCGACTAACTATCCAGAAATTGTTCGTTTTACTTACTATATACTTGCAAAGAACATTTGTAGGATACAAACCTTCGAACACAATTTTAAATGGACTTCTACGATAACAGATGTAAATAAAATGATTGATTTGGTGTCTTAAGTGCAAAAAAAGCTTATTTTCATTTTTTTTTATTACAAATTATACCACTTCGTGTGGATAACTATCGCTGAATGTGCTATTTTCACACAATTCAAACAATGTTCTCAAAAACCAGAAAACGTAGGATAATGCACTTTGTATTGTCATTTGAAGAAAATTTCCGCGCATATGATACGCTAGGTTTTGTTTTGATCTAAGAAACGTTTGTCACCTATATTTAACATAATAAGGTACTTACCGGGGCTCAGCAGCCGCCATTTTCTCGTGGGTATTACTATACAAAGTCACGTGACCCCCCCCCCACCCCTTGGAATTGTGCGGTCGAAAGTGGGAAGTTCTAAATGTATTGAAAACACAAATTGTGTAGTTAAAAGTGTGCAGCCGCCGATGGGTTGAAATCATAATGTACTTTAATTTCTATCAAAGAGCTCGCTTTGAGTGTTTGTCTTATTCATATAAATTACCTAAATATCTTTTCATTTAAGGTTATTTAATTAGATCTAGTCACTTTTTTGTATATCTCTCTCTATATATATATGTATATATTTATGTACTTATCTCTAGAAATTTTAAATATCTTACCGGCCATTTTGAGAATTGAAAGAACATGGGGTTTTCAATTCCACCGATATTACTGCCAAACGTGATCGTGTTGTTATCATTTATATTACCTGTTCGAATAGAGCCATACTGGCATGTTGACGTGCTAGATGGTCTGTGACGTCAAATTTGAAATGGCAAAAAAAATAAAGAAAATAGATAATTTATTAAATGAAGTTATTATGATGGATTACATATGAAAGATTTTGAAGAATTTAACAGAAAAATTTGTGACGTTAAAATCAGTGGGAAAATTTATCAAGGAAGATTTAATTGTTAACATGTGATTAAAAGTCTTGACTAAAAAAAAGAATGGTGGAAAGTAAATTTTTGGTATATGAATTGTGGTTAAACGTACTGTAGTGGAGAACTTTTACTTAAGTAAATAAAGAAATAACTAATAGTCTCATAAACTACAGATCATAGATTGGCAACATCAATATCGAGTGGCAAATAAAAAGTAGAAACGTGTAGCACTACAAAACTGGGTTAGCTCTATAAATATTTTTCTAGAATTTGAAAAAGATAGATGTTTTACATGTTTTCTACAAAAAGCAATGAAAAAATGATTCATATTGAATTCCATAAGAGTCCGTTATCTTTAAAAAGTTTACTTGTAATCTTCAGGGGCCACAACTTAAATTTCAATTTCTTCTAGAGCTAAATTAATATAACATACCCATTGCGGTCATCTAAGCACACTATAAATAAATGATCACAACCGGGGTCGCATAAAAAGTGCATGTCCCTGCTGAAGTATAAGGCTGAGTCGCAACATATACCATTATTTCCAAGTCCACCACTGTTAACAAACGAGTTTAGATAAATTTCCACTGTCCCGCCAAATTGTATTGTCTGCAAGCAAAAAGAAACAAGAAATGGCTTTAAAAAAGATACTAGGCCGAAGTAAAAAAGGTTAACTTGTAAATATTATTTCTATGTTTTCATGTAAATTTACTTCGCTTACAGGATAGTGAACGTTATTGGTGGTCTCGATTGGTGGTCTCGTTATTTTAAACAAAAGTTATTACTCAGTGAGTTATTGTATATAATATAATTAGTAAGTTTGCATGTAAAATAAACTGTTCACTAGAAAATATAATGAAACCTAAACGCAGTGTAAAATGTTTTGTGGGAGGAAGTATGTAGGCTGGGCCCTACTTTTTCCTTTTTTTTCCTACTTTTCCCTAATTTTTTGTTGACCTCCCTACTTTTCCACGTTTTATTGTGAAAAAAGCCCTACTATCCATAATTTTCTGAAAAAAAAAAGAATTTTAAAAACGTTAATACATTGTTTTATGTCATCTTGTGTTATTTCATTTTTGTCATTTATTGTGTACTTTCATCCTCATAATTTTTATTATTTATTCTGTACTTTCATATCAATAATTATGTTGTAGACTGTCTATTTGATATTATATAAGGAAGTCTAGACTTGGAGGGTGCTTCATGGTGGTGACATGCAGCAAGTTATTTGAATTCTTCTGGCAAATTTCCTGTCAGTAAAATTCAATTCAATTCAATAAAATTATTGCATAAAACATGTAACATATTTATAGCAAACAATATATGAAATACAATGAAATGTATGGGTTTTACATATGTTTATACAATAGTTATTGTCAAAGGTTTTTCTGAAGAGCTTATTTATATTGATGAATATTTGTTAGTTTCTCATTAGATTAGCATAATTTATAAATTTACATATATTCATAATTTCTGAATAACTTTCCGGATAGTTTCACTCAACAAGTTTTTGAATTTTTGTAAGGTAGGCCAGGTATAATAATAACGTTTGAAATATTTTCTACGTAGTTCTCTAAATTTTGAACATATAAATAAAACATGATATTCATTTTCGATCATATTAGAATTACAATTTAAACAAATTATCTCCGTCCTAGGAATATTAATGTAGCGTCCGCGTTCTATTGTCAAATTATGTGAAGATGTACGAAATTTCGTTAAAGATATTCTGAATTTTGCTTCCTGTATAAAGTCGAGATAACTTGTTAATTTACATTCATGTGTAAATAAACAATACGTTTCGAGACAAGGAGAGTCACCATCGTTGATAATATACATCTGATTTCCGTTGCTTAATCATATTTACGTTAATTTTAATGTTACATTGGTTTTGCCATAAATACATTAAACCGTAATTATAAAGTATTTCTTTAATCTTAGCAGCCCAGTTATTACCATTACATGTATTTCCTAATTCAGTCTATCTAAATAACATATTATTAGCTTTAAAAAGTAGTGATTGATTATCTAAAGTAATTAAGTTAACCAGTATTTTATCAATATAATTTTTCGATACGCATTCATTGGTGTCCTCCCTATTTCGCCGTACAGAGCATCTACGTTTCTGGAGCGTATTACGCATAGATTCCTCCTACAAACTTTCGTAAGTACCATCTCAATATCTGCCCAAGCGTGACCCCATACCTCCGCACAATAATTAAGAGTAGATATTACAAGATATTACAAGAGAGTCAAAAGGATATATCTTGTGGGATACAGGAAATTCTCATTGGTTGTAAACAATGAATAAATTATGAAGACAAAACTGAGCATGTTGAGCGATTCTATGTTGTGTGCGATTCCAGTTCCCGTTTAAATGAACACCACTTTTAAATGACTTTTATAATGATAATACTTTATTAAATCATCCTAACATTGATCTTTTATTAGAAGCAATATCTTTCCAAACAGTGTTTTCAATTTCGCTAAAACTCAAACCAATAACGGTATTAATTGTCTCTTGCTCTAAGCTTATTGCACACAATGTACTGGGTATGTCAAACGATAAATGTACCTTTTAAACACAAAAATGATACATAAGGAAAAACATGTATTCATATTGTCACAGGATATACACAGTACATTGTTCTGCATAACATGCTTGATATTAACTGGGTTTCTATTGAAGTCAAATAATACTGACTAACATGCCACATGGACTAATAAAATTCAAAGTTTATTTGCTAACACAAAATGATGTAAATGGCCACACAGTAGAAAAGCGATGTAAACACAGGACGCAACATCAATAAACAATTAATATTCACGCTAATATAACACGTCTAGAAAGGCCATACAATAATCAAGCAATGGTATATCATGCAGAAAGGAAAACATACACAGTTAGCAAAGGCAAGCTTAGATCCACTGCAGAAACACTTCATTATTTAAAAAACGAACAGGCCTAGTACTTTTTAAGGTGATGGAAATGTAGAAAGGACATTGAAATTGAACACTGTGTCTCATACAGACCTTGTAACAAATGCTGAAATCTTTTGGGTGTTAAAGGTTGTACATGATGGATACACATTTAGGTTTTGTTATGGTAATCTTTAATTTTTAAGGGCCGTAAGTTTATACTTCAGTATGAGCAGGACAAAGGCATCTGACCAAAAAAATTACAGAAAACAAATATTTTTACACGTTACAGTTTGATGAGACTAAAAATGTCCAAAGTAGAAAGCAATGTGATATTTAAGTCTAACAGGTGAAGTAGCCAAACAGTACGTTAAAACAGTAATAATTAGAGGCAGAAGAGCTGAGTATTGATGTATTTCAATGGTTTAAGTCCTATCCATGCCAAACATTAGGCTTTGACTCAACTCCTGAAAATTTTAGCATTTAATCTTGATGTGTCCATACGACATGTGCAAAGCTAACTTTACTACCATGTCGAAAACTGGGGAGCTTTGTATCTATACTTTCTTAAGACCACAAAGTCAGATTGATGGATCGCACAAATACTTGAAAGTGAATGTGAGATACAAGATGGTTTGTGAGGAACTGAAATCAAAGGAGACAATTGCACAGATAAATTTTCTGTTAACCCTGTCACCAATATTTGATGTACACTGAATCACTGGCCTTGTTGAAAATACCCAGTTTGAAATTCATGAAGTTTGTTGTAGTGTCAGTTATCTGGATATTGATTTGAAAAAGCATGAAAGTAGTACTGTTCCTTTAAATGATATGGATATTGGGGCTCAAGCTACCCATACATTATCAGAAATGAAAGTTCTAGACATAAAATGATGAGAATGAACATGAATAATTTTTTTTCAGGATGTGACCAGTTATCTCATTAAAAAAGCTAGATAATGTTGTAAAAAATGCAAAAATGTTTACACCCTGAGGCCACCGACCAAAAACTGCTCTAAAATATAATATCAAGATTGACAATGGCCTTACCAAACATCACGACATATAAGGTTACAAGAGTTTCTTGTTAAACGATAGTAAACAGGAAAAAGGAATAGAGAAAATAAGATTTCCTAAAGAAATTCCAAAACAACAAAATTGAAAATGTTGCAAGCTCGGTTTAATTGACCCTGTTCATGGACGGTACTATAAAGTGCAAACTACCGTCTACGCTCCCTAGCACTGGCTTAAGCAGAATTCAACATTTAAACACGAAAATGGTGAAATTTTGAATTTAGAAACATTTGCAGATGTGTTCATATGGCGGTTATCATGGAACCTTGTATGTGACACATTCGTGTCATTCCATGAAAAGCGGCATATGGTACCCTAGTAACAAATCGCGTGTGCCCTCAACAAGAAAACAATGGGCGAAACTAAATAAAATGGAATTTTGAAAGGGGATCAGAGGTTATGAAACCTACATATCACAGATAAGCTGTCAAAAGACAAAATTAAAAGGCAGGTAACATATCCTGAGGGTGATTCAACAATAACAAAAATAATATTTGCATTTTATTTACAGTTGAAATATATACCTGATGCTTAGAATCTGTTTGATTTTGGTGAATAAACATCACACTGTTAGTTTGGAAATTGCAATATTTTCATGACCGTACATATAGCTTTGGTGTGAAATATGTAACATACATGTATCCACAAAATTTCTTTTTTATTACATGTTATTTAATCAGTGACCCAAATCGAACATGCAAGGTCAGAGGAATCCAGGTCACAGAGTTCGTGGACTTAATACAGAAAGCAAAGGAACTAGTGAACTAATTAGGCGAAGAGGTCAAATCAAAGGTCATTTTAACGAATGCAGTTCGACTACCGGCAAGAAAGACCACCGATTTTAAAATTTAGTGTAGAATTGCTAGACCAAAATGTCCTGCTATTGAGAAATAAGCCTAAACAACATTCAGTGCCGAATACAAACATGTTCAAGTACGTAGTAGCAAAATATGATAAACAAGATCAACAAGTAAAGGCGGCATTCAACGAACGCATCCTCCGAAAGTCACATATAGAACGGCTTATTGAAACTAATGCAAGGAAGCCATTCGTTATCAGCCTCAAGGACGCTCGTTACGTGATGATGCTAGAGGACGCATCAAATCGAAACTACAGCATGAAAACGAGAGATTGCTTGGAGATAACGACACTCGTGCCGAAAATGGACGTGTCCAAAATACTAACGCAGAATTTTAGGATATATCCTGGCCAAGCGCAATTCCGCTTACTCACATTAACGTTTGTGGATGGACAAAAGATAACAATGATCTCAGAATAAGTATAATAAATTTTCTACAAAGTGACATTATTTCGGTTTGTGAATCGCACCTTTAAAATAATATTGGATTGTCAGTGCCTGGAAATACGTTGAATGGTTACAATAGACAAGAAATTCATGTGAATGCGTCAGAATTATCAAGTGGCGTTGGATTGTTTGTAAAATCATGGATTTATCATGAATACGAAGTAACTGTTATTGATAAATCGTTTGATGGAATTGTAGGAGAGAAATTCTTGAGTTAATTGTGTTTTCATGCTATTTGCCACCGGAATGTTCAGTCTGTGGTCGTGACGCTTCTAGATTCTTTGCACATTTATTATCGCAAATATACATAAATAGTGACAGTGATGGTATGCTTTTGGTAGCTGATTCCAATGCTCGGATAGGATCATTATTGGAAATAGTTAATGGTTTAGACAGCAATCACCAAAGACACGTGTTAGGACAATTAATCAACATGGGTACAACTTTATTGAATGAATTGAATTTTTGAATGATGCTAAATTTTGCATTCTAAATGGACGATGTGAAGTAGCTACGATGACGCAACGGTAACTTGTCTATAACATAGGTTGGACATCGGTTTCAAGGCACGGAAAAGCAGTCGAGGACTATATCTGTGTACCACATGATCAATATTTAGCGTGTTTTTTTTCGTTTGATGTCTTGTCAATGCAGTCAATAGTAGATAATTGCAGATTACATGGTTTACTTGGAGAAAGGTCAAGGTTACCCGATCACTCAGTAATTACCACACAACTTTACGCAGCGCATTCAGAAAATGTGGGTCAGCAGTCGTCCCCTGGTCAGGAGATTAAGCGATCGCGCTTTAAAGTAAGAAATATAACGGACGATTTTATGGAAAGTAATTTAGGGATGATAGCAATTATTGACTGTATATCGAGATTTGAAAGCTTCCGGGAAACACAGTTTTACATGGACAACATTTATGAACATTTTTGTGGTATGATATTTGAAGAAATATACAGAAAAAATCATAAACAAAACTGTATTATTCGAGACAAGAGCCAGAAAATTCGAAAAACATATTAGAATGAAACGCTTTCAGAACTATGGAAATTACAAAAACAAAAAGAATGTGAATAAATTTCTGCATTGTAACGGCACATGACGTGTAAAATCTACATTTCGTCGTGAATATATTACAGCAAGAGGCACGTTTGATTTATCATTAAGTCAGGCTGAACGGACAAAGTCGGAGAAAATTGAAACAATCCTTACGAAATCTGGGGGAAAAAAACTAGGCCCAAAAAGCAGCAAATCGATCCCATTGGAATTATTAATGAGGACGGCCAAGATACACGTGATGAAAGAGAAATTCTGAATAGATGGAAATGTGACTTTGAATGTTTATAAATGTTTATAATAGCACGAATAGTGATTTCAAACGTGAGCATTATAATAAGGCTAGAATACAGAAAATCTGGAAACAATGTGATCCCTGGTGGAATAAATCACAACAAAATTAAATAAGAATTGCAGACTCGGTTTGATTGAGTCTGTACATAGGGATAATGAATAAGTGCAATATCCCTCACGCCCCCTAGCACATGAGGGAAGTCAATATAATATTAGTGATCCATTATACAGTAAAATGTCACACTTAACGGAAATATTACTTAGACGGAAATCAGTGAAGTTGTTATGAAAGCTTAATCCCGTTCAGCATGCGGTAACGATGAGATTCCATATTTTGAAATGAAATGTCAAGGTCTAATTGCAATCTTGAAAGAACTTTTTCTGTTGATATTTGATACCGGCATAATACCATCTAGATGAAGGAAATCAATTATATATCCCATTTTGAAAGACCCAATGTCAGATTACATTATAGAGGAGTCAGTTTATTGTCATGCGTTAGTAAACTCTAAACTGGTCTAGTTAATAAACGGTTGACAAAATATCCTGATGAAAATGACTTAATGGAAGATGAGTAAACGGGTTTAGACGAAATCGATCTTGTGAGGACCATATCTTTTCGTTATGCGGTATAATTCGCAACAATAATGAAGTATTTTCAGACTTCATCGACTAACGCAATGTTGTTTTATTTTATAGACATTGACATGTTATTATACAAAGTGCTACTAAATGGCATTGACGGGAAAATGTACACAACAATTAATAGTATTTATCAGAGATCTACTGCAAGTGTGCGTCTAAATAATAAGTGGAAAGACTGGTTCATATATACAACTGGATCCGGAGTAAAGCAGAATGATTCGGCTTCACCGACATTATACTCCATTTTCGGAAATAATCTTATAAAGGAGATCAATGACCTTGACCTTGGATTTAACATAAATGAAAGGAAGCTTTCAATGTAACTTGATGCCGATGATAAAGTATGTTTCGCAAAATCTGGGTAAGACCTTTTACGGTTTTCTGGTCAAAGTTCGTGATTGGTGTAGACGGTGGTGAGAAGTCCAAATGAGTTCACTTCTTCTGAAAAGGACGATCAACACGTACTTAATTTTAATTTAGAGTTGGTTGAAACGTACTACAGCTTGTTGACAGCTACAAGTATCTTGGTGGAACCTTTTGCACTAACCATGTTGTCACCATAAATGCGGAATTGCTTGCTCGAGCTCTCGATAAAATAAATGCAAAAATGCGAGAAATGAAAGATTTTGGTTGTAAAACATTCAAAAAACTTCATAATGCATGTGTTGTGCCTATAATGGACTATTGTCCCGGTGTCTGGGGTTTTAAAAAAAATACCAATCGCTTCATTATGTACTGCACCATGCTATTAGACACTACATGGGAGTGTAAAGATTTGCACCTATTCTTTTAATTTCGGGAAACATTGGATGGATATCAACAAATCAAAGACGATGATTTAACATGATAAGAATATGGAACAGGGTTATCATAATATACGAAAAAAGAATCATAAAACACGTATTTAACACGGATTACCGTTATTGTCATAATAATTGATTAAGTGAAATCAAGGATATATTTTCAAAAATAGGCCTGGTAGAAAATTTTAACAATTGTATGCCAGTGAATTTAATAATCTTTAATTGGCTATTGAAAATCATTATCAATCAGAGTGGACAGTAAAATTTACTCAATTTTCTAAACCAAGAACATGCAGTCTATTTGAAAGTAACTTCGAGCAAGAATCATATCTTAAACGCAACCTAAAAAGAAACTAACGTTCATTTCTTGCACAATTGCGCTGCGGTATATAACCGATTCGTGTATAAACAGGAGAAGTTATGTCGGTGGATTACCAGTATCAGTAACTGTATGTTAGAGTTATTATCGACTTAAAATGGTTAGGCAAGGCTTTTATGAACTAACTCAAAGATATAATGCATTAAATTGACGTTTTCAATTATCTATATATTTCAATTTTAGCTAAGCCATCGATGAACTTTGACAAATGTTAATGATTGTTTTCGTTTTAGCATTGTTTAAAGTTAAGTACTCGGAACTTAAAATCATACCACGTAAACGAAATCAGAACTTTTAAATAAACATGTTTAATATTACGCGATGTTACAGTCATATTGCGATAAACCATAGTATTGTTAAAAGGTCTTTAAACAGTTGAAACATATAGTTTATGAAAAGATCTGTCGTAATAATTCAACGTATTCAAATGACAACTAATCTTGAATGTAACTTGTAAATGTTTGACATTCGATTTTTATTTGTCAAATATATTTACGGTCAACATTGAATTTCTTATACAGTACATTCTTGAAATTAAACTATTTAGAATAGATTATTAATTCTTTCTAAACATTCCTATTATGTTGTTCACGTGTTTTCAGATTTATTGAGTTTTATAGGCCCATTGGCCGGATGTATACTAGTGTTAATCAATGTATTGCTTGTTCATTATTTTTGTGTTTACATTTGACACATCAATAAAATATTTATTTACTTTACTTACTTATATGCCTCATTAGAAACCATCCAAACAAAAACAAACAAAATCAGCATTTTCGATCGTTTTCATTATATTATTATCTTTATAGCTCATGATCAGTTAAATCAAGTAAAGTAATGCTTACTACGAGGGTTGTCCCAAAATGTCGTAGACTACATTATTTTCTCTTCAACCTGACGTCATAATTTAATAAAATTTACCAGATATCTTCCTTGGTCATTTGTTAATTTACCTTCTTAAAGTAAATAGCCAATATATAAGGTAACGCTTTTTATCAGGGTTTTATATTAAACAGTACAACATACCCGGAGCACGATAAAATATTAGTTAGTGTTGCGAGCATGCTTCCTAAAAACATGCCTTTAACTTCCAGCATAATAATAATTATGGGAAATACATTCCTGTCGAACGACGTCATTCATTTTTACGTCATATCACCAACAGACGTTTATGTTACGCTACTTTAAAAAAATCTGTAGCATAATAATTATGTAACAGCAATGCTATTTTGAAAATTTCCAAAATGGCGACGTCAGATGAAAATGCGGCGCAGCGCGATGTCATTGAATACTGTGTTCAGTTCAAGAAGCGTCCAGCATTAACTGACAACATGGAGAACATTATATTTTATCAAGATAATGCACTTTGCCATAGATCTCAGGAGACACAGCTTGAACTTGATGTGATAGGTTTTTAGAGACTTCCATACGCCCTTAGACTTTGCAGTGTTTCCTTATGTGAAATCACAATTACGAGGTCACCCTGAGGTTCGAAAATTTCAGGGTACTAAGCAAGGAAACTCGACGAGTGTTGAGAACATTAAAGTAGGACTATTTTGAAAATGGTTATGATAAATGGGTCGCCCGACACCTACAGTGGATCGAGAAACACGGAGAATACTTTGAAAAACATTTTTTTAAATCTTGTAACGTCATGACGTTTATGACGGCGTGCGCCTGGTATGTATAGGTAGCATTCTTTAAATTTTAATAACTTGGTCATTTTTGGAGGTATTTTGATTTTATTTCGCATAGACACACATAAAAGGTGTATTGACTTTTCCATAGCTTGACGACTCTATTGTTTTATAATTGATTGAGTAACAGACTTTGTCTACGATATTTTGGGACAACCCTCGTAGTGTACACTATTTACAATTTTAATCTATTTGTACTGTTAATCTATAAAAGAATATACGTACAGGAATGTGCAATATAACACACGAGAACAAAGTAGTCCATAACATCATTGAAGAGCAATCCTTTTTTAAGTGGTGACATACATATTAAGTATATACTCTATATACTAGAAATGCTTAGGAATAATATTACTGTACTTTTTTTCCTGGAGTTAAAGGCCCATCATGTCCCAGAAATGCCTTATTTTGTTTCAAAGGATCTTTTATTTTAATTGTCCTGTTAAAATTTCCAAAATTTCACTTACTGACCAATAACCTGACCCATCTTTTGCTTCTATTGGTTCTATTGCTTTTTTGGCAAAGCCCACTATAAAAAACATGTGTAATGATTCAGTATATTGTACAGAAGTCAAAATATTACTTTGTTTACATTTTGCTACTTATATAGTTATATAATCATTTATCTAATTATATTTTACAGACCTTTTAACAGTACGATTTTTCCATAGTAACTTATGTTGCATTTCGTGCATGCGCACTCTGCGTAGGACAAAAACGCAATAACGATGACTTCTATTTATCATATTTAAAGGCTTTAATAGACGTGAATTCAAATTATTTCACCAATTAAATTTTGGGATTACTTAAAGCAGTAAGTACTTAAAACGTTAACTGTATCTATAACAGATATACGAAACTATATGAGGGACTAATAATTCAATGAAAAAAGAGCATGTACAAAATCCTACTTTTTAGATATCATTAGACGACTTTTCGAACAGAAATGTACATTGAAACAGCAGGGTGTTAAAGATTGAATTTTATTACCCCAGTATTATAAAATTTCAAAATTTGTATTGTACAGTTCTTTTGAATAAGTGGATTGACAAGGCGGTAAGTACCAAACAGATTGACACGTGACTGGCTTTTTTGCAATATCAATCAACCGGGACATTTTAGAGCTATGACATAGTTAATCACGCAAAATTATGAAAATTGTAATCAAAGTAACTTTTACCTATACAAATCTCATCTATGTTCACTGATGTTCATTGATTTTGTGAAGTGACAAATAGTGTGACGTGCATTTACACGTGTTACCAGGAGCCGGATGATAACCACTTTTCATCTTAATTTCTCAATATTTTCAAAAATTATGTAAATATATCTATGTGACTTAAATATATTCTGTCATCAATCGGATACATGATAAATCAGGTAAACTGAGAAAATAAAATGCATTATCAAGTGTTCTGATTTTTTTGCATAATGATCATCATTAATTTGATTTTTTTTAAAGTTGACCTCTTTATTTGCTAATAGACATTATTTCACAATTTTTAACAACAATGTAAATGTCAACGTCAGGTTCGTGGTCGTAATTGGGGAATTCCTAAGCAACCATTTTCCGTGCCTTTTTATTACAAACTTGGCTACAAAGCTATTAAGGCATCTTTTATGTTTTTGTAAAAAGCTATTTCATATAATTTTCCACTCTTTACCTCTAACTTGGAATTGTCTATGAACTAGACTACTGTATTTCTGTGTAGGGCGATGCTCTTTTTGATCTTACAGATTAGGCATGCGCGAAAAATACTACTTCCGATCGACTTTTCATATCGTAAAAAGGTCTAAAACAAATTATTTCACATTCAGCGCTTCTCTCTCCTGGTGTTCAGCATCTAACATGCTCTAAAACAATTAACAATTATTTAATGTGTCTGACACATAATGTGCCTTTAAGCTAAAATATTTGAAGGACTCTTCTTGGAAATAAGGAAGTTTATATCAATAAAAAAGTGTCCAATTGAGAAACAATTAACGGATGTATGACTAAGAGAGAGAATTTGAGAAATCGAGTCATTTCATACTATTACTATTATTATTATTATTATTATTATTATTATTATTATTATTATTATTATTATATCTTTATATTGGCATCTCAATCAACTTTTTATCATAATTATCAAAGGTTACATTTACGGGGAACAATGTGTGTCAAGAGTAAAACAGCACATTGTCTTTAATCGAATCAACTGAAATCTATCCTATAAGTATAGTAGGTTTTGTGTCCAACAATGTACGTTATACATGTGTATAAGTGTAAAAGAAGTATGAAATATTTAAATCTAGATTCATGAACGTCATTGTTAATGTAAATAATTAGCTATATATTCTTAAATGATGCAATATTTATATTGTCTAAACGCAGACAGACAGACATACAGATAAGTCAAAAAAAATTCTTAAATTATAATATGTCATATTTGAGTTAAACTGTCATGTGGATTTGAATTTATTGAAGTAGTTGATGAAGAACATATAGAGGAAGATGTGATAAAGGAAGGGGGGAATTTATATTATGACAGAGATGTAGAAATTACAGATTCAAAAATTGGACAATGGTATCCACCGAAATGAGAAAGACAGTTTTCGGAATATTTTGTACAGCAGAGGAAAAGGTGTCACCCCGGTACGGAATTAGACCCAGCAAGTTCTAGAAAGTAGTTTTTTTTATTTTTTGGTCAGGGCTAATTCAAGTCATCCCTAGTTTGAGTGGTCATAATTATAGTGTATTTATTGCATCTGTGTAGTTTTGTTGTTTTTTGTGTTACATTGAAAACTTGGGGTGTTTTGTGTGTGTATTCTCCGGGACCTCATTTGTTTGCGGAAAGATTAAAGATGTACTACCCGCCAGCATTCAGGGGTTTTTAAGGTGGTGAATTTAAACAGTGTAACAACAGAATGAAAATTCCTGAAAATAGTAGATAGCTATTATATTATTTTATTTTTCAGGCCTCATTTGACTAACATAGTGTTGATGTTTAATTTTGAAGACAGTATATAATTCATCAAGAATAGAGGAATCCAGAATTAAGTCACAAATTGATTTAAATTAGAACATTGAGTACGAAATTTGACTAGGCCGAGACCAAAAAGCCAATGTGTGATGTATAACTTATAACAACTGCATCCTCTTATTCTAATATCATCAATAAAAACAAATCATAACAATAACAATTACAATATCAATACTCGAAAACAAAACTGCATTCTTTATTTGCGATTGCTTATTCCGTCTAATTGTTAAAATACGTAAACTTGTGTAAAGTGTGTTTTAATCATTCATTTATTGTTATTGTTGGTGCTGCTGGTGCTGCTGCTGCTGTTGTTGTTGTTGTTCTTCTTCTTCTTCTTCTAATTCTTCTTCTTCTTTTTCTTCTTCTCATTTTTTTTCTATTTCTTGTTATTATTATGAACATGATGGTGTATTACTATAAATACTATGATTATTATAAAAATTTCTATAATAGTTATGAGATTTTTAATAACATTATTTTTATTTTTTCCAATGTTGTTGTTGTTGTTTGAGAAATCAGTGGGCAGTGAAGAGATATAATGTTAAAGGGGTCATGCAGTCCATATAGCCATGGTTAAGAAAAGTCATTGAAATACTTGTAACTGAAGTTTACTTATTCCGTGTAGAGGGGAAATTTCCTGTGTCATCAAATGTATGTAATTAATACTTATACTATCATTTGATCTCACTTGAGCACTTCGTTTAAGTGATTTCAAAGAATCACATAGATAATTAACAATAAGTTTCATGTATCTAATATTTCTAAAGAGGTTTAAAGGAAACTAATTGTCAGTGAATCCTTAGTTGATTTGTATAATTTGTATAATTTCTTTTTCAGTTAAATGATAAGAGGACAATTTTTTCGTATGAGTGTATTATGGAATATATTTTCACGAAACATGATAAAATGCCACATATTTTCACGAGCCGGGACGGCGAGTGAAATTATGTGGCATTTTATCATGTTGAGTGAAAATACATACCATATTTCACGAAAATCGAAAAAATAACCTTTTTATTTAATTTCATTTTCAAAGAAAAATGGTTACAAACCCCATTGCTTGCTACGCATTTGCAATTTTGATATTGTCCATACGCAGCCAGGCAGACATACAGACAAGCAAAAAAAAATCTTAGATTATAAACTGTCATATTTGAGTAAAAGGGTCATGTGGATTTGAATTAACAATTTATTGAAGTAGTTAATTATAATACCTTATAGAGGAAGATGTGATAGAGGAAGGCGAGGATATTTTTGAAATTTATATTATGACAGAGATGTAGAAATTACAGATTCAAAATCTGGACAATGGTATCCACGGAAATGAGAAAGACAGCTTCCGAAATACTTTGTACAGCAGAAGAAAATGTGTGACCCCGGTAAGGAATTAGACCCAGCCAGTTCTAGAAAGTAGTATTTTGAAATTTTTGGCATGGCCCAATTTAAGTCATCCTTAGTTTGATTGGTCATGATTAAAGTGTATTTATTGCATCTGTTTAAGTTTTTTGTGTTACATGATGAATTTAAAAGTTGGGGTGTTTTGTGTGTGTATTCTCAGGCACCTCGTTTGTTTGCGAAAAGATTAAAGATGTACAGATGTACTACCCGCCAGCATTCAGGGGTTTTTTTAAGTAGTGAATTTAAACAATGTAACAACAGAATGAAAATTCCTGAAAATAGTAGATAGCTATCATATTATTTTTCGGGCCTCATTTGACTAACATAGTGTTGATGTTTAATTTTGAAGACAGTATATAATTCATCAAGAATAGAGGAATCCAGGAATCAAGGTTGTTTTGTTTTTATCAGATTTTTCAAACAAAATGGCGAAAGAAGTCCCTTAAAATAAATATGAGTTTTGACTCCGCCCACTTTCATATTTATATTTCATATTTATTTTTATAAAATATGAAATATATTTGACTGATATAGCACCATATTTCATGGGTAAAATTAAATAATTTTAAATATATGAGAAAAACGAAATTAGAAATGTAAAATTTGATTACACGTTTTGCTATATGTAACATTCTCATTTGCTTGTGTTTGATTCCAGCTTTTCTCCTTTTTTGATTTGCTGCGCTATAAGTCCCCTTCAGAAAGTCTCAGATGTTTTTTTTAAAAAGTCACTGGCGTTAATTCTACCGGAATGAAGTAATTTCTATATCAACTTTTCTGCACTATCACACATAAAAAATAATAATACTTACAGTCTCCTAGAGAGAGCTGTCTATATCAATGTGTTTCCAATGAAAACTTTAATAATGTTTCGAGGTTTTTTCAAAAAGTTCGTAGACTACTGCTGTCATTTTTGCTGTCATACTTGGTTCATAAAAACAACCTTGGTTGATATGAATCGAAAATGTGTCTTTTCTTCTGAAAGTGAGTTTTACTTTTACGTAATCTTGTATTTCCTTTACGAACAATGTCCCCGTAAATAATCATGGCAACGTCGAAATCTTCATGCAACGTTTAAATATAAAACAATGTTAAATTAAAATAAACGGACTGATTAACAAAATGAACATGATGAAAATGCGGGTGAGCATCTATAAATATGAATTAGACATACAACTGTATATAAATGAAATTCGACGTTTATTTGGACGTTAAATGGCTTAACAAACAAGTTTTTAGCAGCAGTAGTCAGTAGCGTAAATTATTGCGAAATATGACGCCCGTTTGATCGATAAGTTTTGCCAACAAATCGGGGATGCTATATATGGGATGGTTAAATTAACACGTAGGTATATTAGAGGAAAGGCACACATTATGGGCGCTATAGCGAACTGACAATAAAAGACAATCTTAGTCGAGTTATATTCTATAAAGAACCAAATTCCAACAAAATTTAAAGTATGAAATTATTGCGAAATATGACGCCCGTTTGATCGATAAGTTTGCCAACAAATCGGGGATGCTCCTCGAGCTATATATGGGAT
Source organism: Ruditapes philippinarum (assembly GCF_026571515.1). Taxonomy (NCBI): domain Eukaryota; kingdom Metazoa; phylum Mollusca; class Bivalvia; order Venerida; family Veneridae; genus Ruditapes; species Ruditapes philippinarum. Next base: position 42,238 of record NW_026859634.1, read on the forward strand.
GGTTAAATTAACACGTAGGTATATTAGAGGAAAGGCACACATTATGGGCGCTATAGCGAACTGACAATAAAAGACAATCTTAGTCGAGTTATATTCTATAAAAAACCAAATTCCAACAAAATTAAAAGTATAACATTATTTTAGCTACAGTTTGTATATTAGAACATTCAAGAAACTCTTGATTAGCCCTGCTTTGATCCTTTCGGAAAACGTTCTTCTACTGAGAAATAGTAATATTAAACTAAACTACAATATACATTGTAGTAACATTCAATTAACCTGCGAAATAATAACATTCAACTAAACTGAGAAATATTTACATTCAACTGCACTGAGAAAAAGTAACATTCAACTAAACTAAGGAAATAATAGCATTCATCTAAACTTAGGAAATAATAGCATTCAACTTAACTGTAAAATAGTAACATTCAACTGAACTGAGATATAGTAATATGCAACGAAATTGAGAAATAGTAATATTTAACTAAACAGAGAATATATAACTTAAATGAGAAACAGAAACATTCAATTAAACTAAGAGTCAGTAACATTCAACTTAAATATGATATTATAGCATTCAACTAGATTGAGATATAGTAACATTCAACTAAACAGTAAAATACTAACATTAACTAAACTGAGAGCATTCATCTAAACTGAGAATTAGTAACATTAAACTAACTGAGAAATAGTTGCATTCAACTACACATTGACAATGTAACATTCAACATAACTGAATAATAGTACAATACTACTAAACTGAGAAAGAGTAACACACAGCCAAACTAAAATAATAATATTCAACTTAACTGAGAAATAGTAAACAGAGATACAGTGCCTTTCAAAGAATCTGGGATTTAGAAATATTCGATATAACTGAGAAATAGTATCTTTCAAATACAAGAAGAAATAGAAACATTCAACTGAACTGAGAAATAGTAACATTCAATTTGAATGAGATATAGTAATATTGAACGAACTGAGCTAAACTCAGAAACAGTAACTTTCAACTGAACTGAGATAAGTAAAATTCAACCAAATTAAGAAATAGTAAAATTTAACTACACTGAATAAGAGTAACATTTGACTTAGATATAGTAGCATTGACCTTAAATGATAAAGTGTAATCTGAGAATCAGTAATATTCAAACAAACTGAGAAAAAGTAACGTTCAACTACACAGAGAAATAGTTACATTGAACTAAACTGATAATTAGTAACCTTCAACTCAACTGAGACATATAAACCTTCAATAAATTGAAAAACAGTAACAGTCAACTCAACTGAGAAATACTGACATTCAAATAAACTGTAAAATAGTAACATTCAACCAAACTGAGAAATTGTAAAATTCAACTAAACTGAGAAATAGTAACATTCAACTAAACTGAGATATAGTAACATTCAAATACACTACGAAATAGTGACATTCAACTAAATTAAGAAAAGTAACATTCAACTTTCCTGAGAAATAGTCAAATTCAAGTAAACTGAGAAATAGTAACACTCAACTAAATGAGCAAAAAAAACATTCATCTAAACTGAAAAAGTAACATTCAACTAAATGAGAAATAGTAACATTCAACTAAACTGAAAAAGCAACATTCAACTAAACTGAGAAATAGTAATATTCAACTAAACTGAGAAATAATGATTTTCAATTAAACTAAGAAATAGTAACATTCAATTTACGTGTAGTTGATGAATGCACATCTTTAAATAATCATTTGTACCCTTACCCCTGTTTCAAATGATTGATGTAGAGAAGTTGGCCATTACTTTATGTAGATGAGCTCGAGAATTCAAGACGTTGAAATGTCACCACCGGTCTTTCATAGTACGCCGGTATATGGCTGAATAGTTGTTAATCTGAACTGGTGGCCGGTTTATGATTGGGTTACTGTTTCACTGTCGATTAGCTTAAATGTACGCTGGCTTATGATTGAATAACAACATAACTGGCGATAATCTCAACTGTACGCTGGCGCAATTCTATATAACTAAACTGAACTTTACGCCAGTGTCGATAAACTGAACTTAAAAAATGCCTTTATAACTGTTAAACAGCACACAGGCCATAGCTTTCGCAAAAAGCGGTGGATCCACCGCAGCGGCGGTGGAGTATTCATCGCAGAAGCGGTGGATAATAAACTGGAGCCCACATATGTACTATTCCAACTGAGTACACACACACTATGTAATTAATTGCCATTTATGCAAACACTTCTGTACAGTTTGAAGAGGGGACGCCACTTTTGCCGAATTTTGTTTACACGTGCAAATGGGTGCAGAACGACACATAAATACAGCAGCATCACATCGTATGAATTACAGTTAGACAAAGCAACCATATTTTGGTACTTTTGGAATATGTTATTGCCTGTTTATAAAAGAATTGACAAAAATGATTAAAATGCAGACGAAGGTGGATTCGAATGCAACGCAGTGGGGAGGGCCCGATTCCATTAATGTCTATTTCTAGGGTTTAACTTACGCAATTTTCAATTGAGAGAAACCCTTTTCTTACTTTGACATCAGAGAAACGTGTTTATTTCGTGTTCAAATTCAAATAGATGTCCGTGTTCTGCTTCCATTTCTCTTCCATTAAAAATTCCTTTGACTGGTATTATTATAGAATAGTCCACGTTTATCCTGAGACTTAAAATGAGCTAAATTTCCAGGTTTTGCAATTTCTGTTGTCATACAAACATACTCGTAAAGATTAACAGAATATGCTTCTTGAATGCAAAGAACAATCTAATTTCGAGTGTAACTGTGTAATACTGAGAACACCAATTTATATTAATTTTATCTTTACGGAAGAAGTGTATTTGAGGAAAAGTTTTCTTTTACTTTTTTATAAAATTTAAAGTATCTCTAATAAAATTTTAAAAAAAAGTTATTAGAAATAGTTTATGGAATTTCATGTTTTTTAAGAAAATGTGCGAATAAATAAACCGAAAAAAAACATAACAAAAGTAAAAAAAATAATTTTCAGACGTATGTTTATGTTATCTGCCTCTGAAATAACCCCAAATAAGTAAAACTATCAAATTCACATGCAGTATACTTTGATCGGTGACCTCTTAGTTGTGTTCGCTTGAAAAGTTTCTGTTATCATATTATTATATCATACCAAGCTTAAACAATATGTGTGAGCCGTGACATGACATTTCCAAAATAGTGGTCAAATGACATAATCAGAGAAACGCGACGTCAAAGTTCTCGCCACTATTTCTTAATGATATGACGTGTGCTTTTCCAATGAGCGCTGTGCAGATTTTAAAAAGTGCGTGCATATGGTGTATGTATATAAAACAATCTTTTGAATCATATAAACAAACAAATAGGCCTTTAAATCTACTTGCCTCCGAAACAAACCTTCGTGTCACATTACATTTTATTATAAAAGATCTGCATGGCTGTCTTATTGAGTAAAAAAGTTATCGTAAACTACACCAAGTCCGTCACAGTCACTCTGTCATTGTGCATGCCATATAAACATCAAAATAAAATGTTTATTAATAGACTTACAGACATATAAGGACAAACAAGTGTATAGACTTTCTGCGTCTCAAATGCAAATGCCGGGTTACCTTGACCCCTGCCAAAACACTCGCTCAATTGTACTTTAGGTACCATTAGAAAGAGAATTGCAAGGAAAATTATATAGAGGATATTTGTTTGTTTGTGTGTAAGATGAAATATTATTTCAGCGAGTGAGCTTTAACAGTATTATCACGAGTGTGCTTCCGTTGTCCCCTTATCCCGTTTTCCGTTACACTGCTCTACAATTCTAGCAACTTCATTTTTTTCAAATATCTTTCATGTTTTAGGTAGATTTACCGGATGGTCTTCTTTCTTTCAGTTGAGTTTAGGGTCACTGCGATTAAGGTGGTATAAATGGTATAAATAGATTTTACACGTTTCCTCATAATGCTTTTAGTGACTTTGGTATGTACATACTTTTTGGCGGTCCTGTAAATTTTGGCGGAGTCTTGACATAAACATACGTGCCTGATCGGAAGCTTCCATCGCCTTCAGCGATACATTTATCAATTTGCCTATTATGGTAAATGGTCCCTGCAAAGTAGATGTAACCTTTCTCGAACGAGACCTTTGTTTTCATATTTACTTGAAGAAAACTTTATTTAAGTTGCCATCAAAAATTTCCATTTGAATTAGTAGAATTTATCCGAAACCGTATTTTACCTTATTTCGTGACAAGTTATTCGAAATCCTCCCAAAATAATCAAATGTGGCCTTATAATGTTATGGCGGACATATAAAATGTCTTAGTTATGCCTAGTTATTTCAAAATCCATCCATGAATGACGGAATGATAAACGGGCACAACCATCAATGCCCTCTGTGCGACCTTTGCCTTAATATGTTGAAAACTTGTTCTCACGCAGCCCACTTCCTTTTAAAGTATCACGTATTTATGCCTAGGTGAATCATTGACTTTGCGTGTGTGCCACGTTGTTTTAAACATTTTCAAAAAAAAAACATCCATGGGAAAGTAACAAATCGGACAGAACCATCTTATTTAAACAATTTTGATATCCAAATATGGAATTCATTTGCCCTTTGAGATTTTGGTCTAACTCTTGCACGTGATAGGACCTGTTAATTTGCAATTATTTATGCTAGATTATCACGAATGACCAAAACGTTGACGAGGACATTTATCAATGTATTTTATTATTTATTAGAAGTGTTAAAAACCTTGATCTTACATGAGAAACACCGTCTCAATGTGCAACACATGTATGCATAATTATTTGAAAATCCATCCTTGAATAACAAAGTTAGGAACAGAACACCACCATCTATTGGCATTAATATCATGTCTTTGACATACCATTATGACCTTGACCTTTGAGCTGTAGACTTGCTCGTTATCATATCAAACATATTTATGACGAGTTGTTTTAAAATCTACGAGAAATGACCGAATAGTTGACTGGACACGAACACCGATGCACTTCTATGAAAAATGTCATTTAAGTCTAAATGTGACCTTAACCTTTGAGCTATATATCTGGGTCTTGCTTTCGACACATCGTCTTAATGTGCCACTCATTTATGCAAAATTGTTTTTAATTCCATCCATAAATGACAACGTAATTGGCTGGACAAAAAGCATGCAGTGGGCAGACGATGAAGACAATTCAAATGGTCTACTCGTCGGATAAGAGTAGCCAGATACGCAACTGCTAATGCTGTTCTTCTTTTCCTTATCTTGCATTTCTTAGTCTCTATCCATCTTAATCCACTTTAGTCATGCCCAGCAATAAATCGAATCACATTTAAACATTTCTTATGATTACGCCTAATTCATAGATAAACTTGAAAATACATTATCACCCATCAACTCTTAGCTCCTGATACACTTCAGACAGAATTTAGATAGTCTGATACACAGCACAAACAAAGCTTGCTAATGAAGTATCGCTATAGTTACACAGTTCACACACTGTACCTCACTTCACTCCCAACACATATCTGTCAATATACAAGCTCCAGCCCCTCCAATACATCCATCTACTTCATCCGTCAACTCACTGCTACACACATCAACACCACTACAAATACACATCACCATAACAAACGTAAGCTAGTAACCCAGCTAGTAGGCATATAAGGCACTAACAATTTTAAAAAGACGATTTAAAACATCTGACCAACAAGGACTTTTATCAAGTTAAGCTCTTTATTTATTGTCGGGAGTGTTTAAATATCTGCGAAAATATAAGAATATAAAATATCAGAAAGGGCATATCTGTTTTATAATTGTGAGAACGGATGATTCCATCTTCCCAAGTGATGTACAATATAATGAGAAATATTAGAAATATTTACAAATTAATGATTTTTTGAGACGAAGAAACATACATACATAAAATGTGATGACTGTGAGTTGAAGATCTATATCGTATTTATCACGAAGTATTTAAAACAGATATATATCATGAAGTATTTAAAATAAATATATATCATATATATCATGAAGTATTTAAGGTTGATACATATCATATATATCATGTAGTATTTAAGATAGAGATATATCATATATATCATGTAGTACTTAAGATAGATATATATCATATATATCATGTGGCATTTAAGAAAGATATATATCATAAATATCATGAAGTATTTAAGATAAATATATATCATATATTTCATGTGGTATTTAAGATAGATATATATCATATATATCATGTAGTACTTAAGATAGATATATATCAAATATATCATGAAGTATTTAAGATAGATATATATCATATATTTCATGTGATACTTAAGATAGATATATATCATATATATCATGAAGTATTTATGATAGATATATATTATATATATCATGAAGTATGTAAGGTAGATATATATCATATATACCATGTAGTATACAAGATAAATATATCCAAACTTAACGTATTTACATAAAACAAATCTTGTCGGAAGGCAGTGTCATTAATGAGTATTTTAGAGTTTAAGACAAACTGTGCTTCACAAAAATCTGTATGTAAGAAATATTTTATCTATAGTACTACACGAGTATGTTTCCATTAAAGCAGGGAATTATAATATATATTAGAAGTATAAGTTCTTTATTTACTCATCTATAAGCGTTTTGCGTAAATAGTACATTTTTGATATATTTGATTTAAACTTTCAATTGCAAGGTTATTTTTTCCGAAATCATTTAATGTTACATCAATGGATAATACAAGTGTAATAATTAGATCATAATTGATCATAGTATCAAAAGACAAAAAGAAACAAAAATAAGGCTTGTGTATCTTTTTACAAGTGAGGTTATTCGATAAAGTTGTTTACATGTACAACAAACTCCATTATTGTTACAAAGGGCACGTTGGTCAGTAACCTTTTAAACACAATGGTCAGTTTCTTCATAGAAAAATTATAAGTGATATTTACATATATATACATTTACATCTGTACCAGTTATTGAAACATATATGCACTGCTGATAAGCTTGATATTTTCTACCTTTCATTCCTTATTGAAAAATTTGGCCTTATATTTATTAATACATGTAGATTCAAATTTGCTTAATTGATTTATTTGTTAATTTAACTGCATAATGCATTTATTTTTTAATTAATTTCTTAATGGATTTATATGTTAATTGAAATTTTCTCTTTCTGTGTTGCTAACTGGACTGATTTATATCTGACGGTGTAAACTGTTGCTGTGGTGTTAACTGTTGTTGCATTGTAAACTGTTGCTGAGGCTGATACTCTGTTGTTTGAGCATATAGAGGTAGTGAATCTAGACCATATGTAGCATTGTCAAAACCATGAATAGCCATATCCTCTTGTGTAGGCCAGTACTGTACCATATCAATAGTCTTCTTCTTGTTGGCACTGTAACATAGAAGAGAGAAAAACAGATGATTTCCGTTTTAGGTTTAATATGGGTGATAACATCAAGCACTTAAAGGGACACCAGTATTGTAAATGACAATAAACTTTGTGAATTTTAATACTCAGTGAGCCTTCCTCAATAACATCAGTTTGTATGGCAAAATAAAAACAAATATGCAAATAATGTCAGTAAACATTCAAATTTTATTACAGAATTAGTGTCTGGACGTAAGGCATTTACTGCTGTATCCTTCATTAAATTAGAATTCATTTCATACAACATAGTAAACTTGGTCAGTGCTAGGTTACATACCAATTGCTTTCAGCAACAAAAGCCATTCCGTTTAATCAACCGTTTTGGATAATATGTTTTCAGCTATAATTCAACTAAATTATTATGTACAGCGTAATATTTGCTTCAATGTTTCACCGTTCTCTTGTGTAGTACAACTAATGCTTCATATACCTCATATAAGACGCTGAAATTAATAATTTACCTGGATTTCTTGTACCATATTGCAGCCGGTAATACGAAGAATACAAATGCTACAGCTGCTATAATCACAATTGCATACCAGTGAGTCTCCGCCCAACTGTCCTAAAAAGAAAGAAAACAATATAGAGCAACATGCAGTGGCGAGTTCAACCAACAGCTACATTTGCTTTCCTTTTGCATATGAAGCAGCCCATACGTATACTTCAACTATTTATAAATGATAAAACCATTAAGAATTGAAAAATACTTTTTATGTTCTATACCCGAATATTAGTTGAACTTTATCCGTTAGACAACAGGCGGCAAACTAAAATAATTCATGTATTAGTTACAAGTGCAGACCAAAATAAGCCGGCATATCTTTAGTCTGATCAAGATCTGTAATGTTGATTATTAATTAATTAATCATTATTAATTTAATTTACCTATGTAAAATGGTTTTGACAAGGTTAAAGAATGGACAAATAAATTTAAGATATTTGGAAGGTAAAGGAATAAGCTCACAAAAAAGTTTTTTTGTTAAATTGTACAATAAAATGTATTTAATATAAACGTAGTATTTATGCCTTTTCAGTTGCATGTTGTCTGAGGTTCTGCGAATCAGATTTCCCGATCGCCACATCTGCATTTTCTCCAGTATTATCATCGTGTCCAACTACCAGGTTGTTTGTATTGTCACCTTCACTTTTATCGGTGCTTTCCTTGTCTAAAACAAGAAATACTTTAAACTTATGGTAGATTTAATTAAACGTTCTACTGTAACATTGTCTGCATTGGGAAAATATTTTATCTGTTTATATGAAACTTATGTCAAATAAGAATTTCAGAAAGGTCAAACATTCATCCGAGAAACTAGAGTATTACCAAATAAAACTAGAGGAATATTAACCGGCACCCGATAGATTGGTATAGTATAGTGCATAGTTCGGCCCGAATCACTTCGCATTTTGAATTATTCACTACTGATCATCTACAAGTGTGAGAATATTCAGACTGGCACACTTTAAAATTACAAACATTTTTTAACTACAAAATTCTGTTGCAGCTGCTGCATTGACAGAGGAACTCCGAATTGGTATGGTGATACAAACCTACAAAAGGCATATACATAGCCTACTTTATGAAAACCTACATGTGTCTACAAATTAAAACATGCTTAATATTTGATTACTGTTATATGTGTATACATCTATATATATGAAAAGTAAAAATAATAAAAAAAACATGCTTTTTCTACACAATACACACCCATTTTTGTGGGCGTTCCATCACTAACTGTTTCACAGAAGTTTCCTGTAAACCCATCAAGACAGACGCAATAAGAGGTATTATTGAGCAACTCACAGCGTCCGTTATTTCTACAACTAGCATTCCCACATTCGTCTATTTCTTCGTTACATGTTTTTCCTTTGTAACTTTCCATACATACGCAAACAAAGGAACCATTTTCAGCAATGCAGGTTGCACTATTTTTACAGGGGCTGCTTTTGCAAGCGTCTATGTCGTTCTCACAAGTGAGGCCTTCAAATCCATTTTGACTAAAAAGCACGTGTCTCTGTTTGACAACTAATACATGTAGTATGAAGTCCACATATATCTAGACTATTAGAATTAATAACAGGCATTCTTCTCATTGAAAGAGATTTGACTACGTATTATCTCCGCATTCGTTCACAGCACGGGATATGATCCGTACCTCTTATTAGTCCCTTAGGGTTTAACCGGAGGGATTTTACGTTTCTCACACCACTCTCTCTCCGCTGCTCGAACCTTGTTACAAGTGATCAAAGTCACGAACCAGATGTGTTTAAGCCAATACCGCATTCAGTTCGCTCGATACGTACCACAAAAAGGATCCCCGCGATAAACTTTAAAAAAGTAGAAATTTTAGTGTGAGATAATCTCTTATACAATTCGTCAATGCACGTCCTTAGCACTGTATGATAAGAATAATTTATGCACTGTCACTATTTATATCTGTTGCATCTATTGCCCGTATCTCGAAAATTCGCTAGCCTATCTCACTATTGAGCAACAAAGAATCCAGGGAAAAAACTATCGCATTTACACACTATTACTCAGACACTCACCATTGGCGTGCCAGCTAGTATTCAACAACTCACACATAGTATTAAGAATATTTTTATGAAACTGACATAATGATCTTATTAATAATGGATAGCTCATATGTCGGAGAGATAAATTTATGCACGCTCGTATATTAGACTCGCATTATATTCGATGTGAGACCATTGGTATTAAATAGCATGTAGCTAATGTGACTATATATGGCAACAACAAAATAGTGCGAGCATCCGTTTTTTACACACTTCAATAATTTTTTGTACTACCCACGATTATTAGTCAGAGACCGGCTCCATTGCCGAGAATATTTATTATAATTACAAAAGTTAATTACTGCAGTTCAGGACCGATATGTATCCATTACGCGAGGTACTCCCGTCTTGTTTCTATACTATATTGACTTGTCTCCAATGTTGAAAAATTTGGTTGCTATGGCACCACATAGACTGAAAAATCGTGGTGATATCAGATATTGTGAGTCATCGCATATATCCATTGAGAGATACATGCACATGATGCAATACATAGTGTAATTTGAGAGAGAAACACTATCTCCTCAGCGCTATCTCTCGACGATCACTAATTGGTAGGCAGGTTTTACGCCAGTGTTGAGATTATGCATGTTTTATCTGTTCTTGCCACTCTTTGACTATCGAGTCACAAAATATCAAGGTTCCTTGGCAACAATAGCTTAAAGAATGGCAAAAATTATTATAATCATAACATGAGATAGTCAAAAAAGCCTGAAAAGCCTTTTATGAAATTGCATGCTTGTCTAAATCATAGATTGAGTTGCCGTCAACACTCCTCTGTCGCTGTAATATACAGTTGTATTATTTTGACGAGTTCCATGTCAATTAAGGGAATGTATCAGAGGGTAGTTACACCTTGTTGTGATGTGTTATTCAGAGTATCTCCGAGTGTGTTCTCTCGATAGTCTCCTTTGACTATTATACAAAAGCATGTTTTCTGTTATCCACTCGTATAATATCATAGTAATAATCATTGTCACACATAGTATTATAACATGAATCAAGATAAGCTATGTGTAACATAACTCCGATACAAGTGAACATGTTTGCATACATCCCAAGGCCAGTGCCAATGATATGCTTTTATTAAATGTCTAGGCATGACACTTAGTTCACCTGGTCTCAGTGGACTTGTCGAGTCGGTATTGCCTTAGCATTCTTTGACGAATCAATCAAGCTTTAGTTACTCGATATATAACTAGAAGCTAAATGTATACATGGAGTGTCATGCTTGCGAGTTGTTCTTTCGACATAGAGGTATGAATCACACTCACAATTATGTAGTGAATAACTCAAATTCCTAGAATGTTTACACGATCAACTCTACACCACAGGAGATAATCTCTATCGTTTTTGCCTGGTCACTAGTTGCGAATTAAAGTTGACAAAGCTGGTAAAAGAATGTGGATCAACACGAGCGACGCCATAAATTCGTAGTATCATCTGAGCTATAAGGTGACACTAACTTAAATTTTCCAAGTGTGGTTCAGTAATCAATAGGGATCGAAGAGTATACAAAAAAATAATCACAGTCTAGATCTTTCCGAGAAAGATGCGATATAGAGGGCACTCTTCTTATGTAAACAGCTCTACATAGGAAACTACTGACACCATCATATGTCTCGAGTAGAGTAATGTATTCCGTCAAGAGAGTTTGATACATTTACTCTGGACCGCATTTTATTCACAACACATTTGAAATAATAATAAAAGTTCTAACATCCCTCACGCCTCCTACACTGGCTGAAATCGGTGACTAGAATAGCTCAACACTATTTGAATATTGTCATTCGGAAAATTCAATGTACACCAAGTCTACATCTATGATATCACTGAACTCAAACATTTTTGTGAGGGGTTTTGGATTAAACATGTTACTTCCGGTAAATTCGTGCGCTGATGCAATGGCATCTCCAATCATTCCAATACCATCGATGCTCAAGATGTTGCCCTGATGGCAGATTCTGGCAAACATTTCCTTTACATTCGAGTTATAAGACTTCATAAAGGTTATAAACTGTTTCGCACTCAATAATCGTTCTCGAGCATGTGTAAATCATCTACACACCTGCAAGTAATAAGGCTATCTACTATTATGTTAAATTTATATCAAAAACAAGATAGACATTCCCTTGTCATACCAGTACTTGCATTGGAGAGCTCAGAGTGACATCTATCATAGTCATAAGAAACAGTTGATATGAGAGAGTTCTACTATAAAGTACCAGTAAACCCACTTGAACATTGGCACTCCCAAAAGATAGTTCATTTGTCTTATATGCACTGGTATAACAGTGCAGATGTATCCAAAAGTAGTTCAAAAGAGAAATTACAATGAAATTATGACGGGAGACAACACTTCACATATTATTAGCCTTGTTTGTATCTTATACGAGACACAATTAAGAGCTGTCCATATCCACCACTTATGAAACACATAATGAATTGGGCATGTGAGAGTTTTCTTGTTATCAATGGTCAAGATAACCGACGAAGTATGTTAGTTATGAGTTTGTGTCATATTCGGTGTGTGGTAGCATCATTGATTTTCATATATATTATCAATAGATATCAATGATTTCTTTTATATTGAGATATAGAAGAGAGAATACCTAATATTCAATATATCGATTTAATTTATGATTTCTTACAAGTGTTAATTGATCTCTACACACTCATATATTAAGAAGCTATACAGTACATAGTAGAACTCAGATTTATGGATTGTGAAAGTATATCTAAAAACAGAGAAATATTGGTTTGAGGAGATTGAACTAAGACTGTATATGGAAGTGAACAGGATCTGTAAGTGAATAGTGGAGTACAATATATATATAGACTGGCTTTTCGCAATGAAAATATGATGTGATTGTATGCGAATAATGAGTCTCATTAAACAGAATACGAACACAAGGGGATATCTGGTGAACATATGTGTAACCACAGATCAAGTGAGAGTTATGGCTATCAGAGACATGATAGCTAAGCTATGCTCTAAGACACGTTGCATTTATATTAACACGCTTCAACTAGTTATTCTGCTAAAGCGACTTGTGCGAAGTGATAATTATATGACTGGTCAGACAAATATTGAAGTCCACCTACCAACGGACTGAGATATGACGATGAACAAGATAGAATGTGTTTGTAACAAAGGACTACAAGACTACCCACTAAATGTACGCGTTGAATAGTTTCTTGGATATAAGATTAGATCTTCACACACATTTATGCTGTGTAGACGGTGCACGTGCTAGCGGCGAAGCAAATGTTTTGCTTAAAGACTGAAAACAGTGTTTAGGAAAATCAACTGGGATTGATGTATACAGTTGCTTAACTCAACAGAGCTCGTCCGCGATATTGTCAATTCGGGCGTTATCGCACTGCAGATGACTTGTAGTAAAAGCTCAAGGCGAGATTTTATATCATATTATATATGTGTTTGGACACGGAGATGCTACAAAAAGAGATGTTATAATTACATATAATTGAATGGGATATCAGAAACTCGTTATATATTCATAGTCGTTAGGTTGACAACCTAGAGAGGTAGTACACACTTAGACGAACTAATAGACTTAAGCATGCCAGGCAGGTGAAAGACAGTTATTAATATTATCTAGATACAGCTCGAAAAAACAAAAAAAAGTCAATGTTAGTATGTTATTACACCATAACATAAGATGAAAGTAATAAACTATATAGAACAAGACAAATCTTACTGATAATAGGCTTTCAAAAGATATGAATATTACAGGGAAAAAACATACTTCGATGTATGTAATGTGTCTCTAGTATCGTCACATATATGCAAATTGTAAATGAACTTCTATGGACTAATAAAATTACTAATAGATAAGTAGTGTTGAAACATGGTACCTCAGGGATACATAGAAAGTATCGGAATGCGAACTCCCTAGAGAGATGCGATTGGTCTTGCAGAGGTGTATTGTGACTAAGAACCAAACTGATTAATCAAAGAAGATATTATAACCATGTTTCAAGTAACATATTCCCATTAAGTTCACGAATATCCAATATCACGTATAGTCCTTTGAAATACTTATAGCTATAAGCACTCGACTACCTCAAGCGCTGGCATTGAGAAACGATTGACATAGTCTGACGTCCAATCGCCTTAATACAATGACTGAGAGTGGATTAAATGAGATCTTATGAATCTAGTGTTTATAAAAAAGACTAATTATATTAAGAGCTATAAATTACGGAATATTGTTGGCTATAGCTTAAAATGAAAGGATCTCACCGGACTATAGAAGGAGTTAGACACGACTATTTAACCACTATGAATTGATATCAAAGGTTTGAATGTTACATAACTCGTAGATTAAACAAGACGTAAAAAAGATCCATTTGTTGCATATGATAGCTTATATATCTAAATCTAAAGCATCTTCATCACTTCTTGCACACACATAGAGTAATGTATATATTAACAAATTACATATATAACTTTAAGTGAGTAATATACCTCTGCACACCTTTATATATTACATGAATCTCGTAATGAATTAAGAGCATTGATATGTAATAAACATATGTCTATCGAGGTGTATTTAGCTTTAGTTGTTATATTCTCGGCAGTGATGGCTGCCTGTAACATATAGCATCTAATATCATATAACTTTCTTGTTGTTAGTGCGAGATGTTTAAAATTGTACTTGAAAAATGACTAAGCCAAAGATATATACAATTGGATTAGTGGAATATGACTTAGTTAATGCTACTCTAGAATGTCAATCGCGAAGACACTTTATTACAATTTCTTATTTTAATATAACTATCTTCTGATATGATTGCATAAAGATTCACGAGTAATTAAATATATGATAAGTTGTGGATTAAAATAGTCCGTAAAGTATGAAATATTATTTCAATAATATGTATAGTCGTTTTACATTCGACATGATTCTAATGTTGTAATAGTTATCAGATTGAATCTCGACTATGAGACAAGATATAATTATAAAAGTATAAATCTCATAGATCAAGGGTCACTGAGAGAGAGAGCTTCTCCATCGAAGAAAAAGTAAATCTTGCATAGGTTGCAGTCGATAGTCTAACATTGGAAGTAATATAAATTTGAATAACTACCGTCCTCAGTAAAGCGAACAGGGTGAACAATTGACGAAAAATTTGATGAGCATTTTTTCAAATTATTTCTAATCAATAGTTCGTTACATCACACTAACAACTTAATCCTGTCCGAGATCCTTGAAATAGGACATTGTCACATAAATTCTGATATACATCAATAAGACTCGGCTCAGTATAGTTGTAATCATGATAGTTAGCGGTTAAGACATCGAGTCACTAATTAAAACATAAATACATTTGAGGTTTCATATATCAACAATGTACAATATACCTCATTTATGTTGTGATAAAAGAGAAGATATATCATATATAACACTATCATAAACACACAATATTTAACAAAGTATCAGTATTAATATTATATATACATTTTATTTATGAGTCGACGATAGTTGGAAGTTAGTTTTAATATATATGAGATTCGTGAGATTGTAAGGAGAATCTATAGGACTTCTCCTCATTTGATGGTATTTTCACTAACTGCATTAGTAAGAGGTATTCTTAAGATATAGTCATTCATCTTATGTTAGACGACTAATATTCATGTAATTATGCTTTACAGTATTCTGCCTTAATGTTTAAGTTTATCTCGAAGAGCGTCCGCCTCGAGAACAACTTCGTCCTGAGGAACTGCAAGGCAACATCTCGAGCACAAAACTTTTTACTAAAAATTTGAAAGGTGAATTTAAAAAAACTATCTGAAGAAAACTACAATGTATCTACTTGTATTACTTGAAAAAAACTTCTTATAAACCAGTATTTTGTATTTATGAATCATGTATTGTAAATTGTTTGTAATACTTGATAAGCGTTTTAATTTTAATTTAAGATTCCCAAGGGTGATATAACTCCATTATTTCAAGCACAAGCGGGACCCTGCGTACCGTATAAGCAACGACCCTCTGTAAGCTAGATGGAAAGCTACCTCACAAGTAAGAATACAAAGCTGGCGGGATTCGAACAGAAAGCGGTCAGGTGCAAGTGTTTTTAAGTCAGCAACTGCAACCACTGTATCATGTATCTGATTCTAAATGATTATAGAATTATTGTTTTAGCTTAATTTTGAAAATATGACCGTTGTTATAAAGTAATTATTGTATTGCTAGACAAATACATTATATGTTTGTTTGTTATTACAAATACTTAATGTGAATATTTTCTCAAACTCTCAGGTAACGTTAGTAATGAACTGTCAACTATATCATGCTAAGCAATTGTTTCTTTGTCTTTAAAAAAGAATTGATACCTGTATAGTACTTTAGAATATTTGATTAAAACCTTTTTGAGGACCGCGTACGACCTAGATAAAGAACAACAATGGATAAAATGTCATATCCGTCTCATCAAGACAATGCTTTATTGTATTGACCGGGTGATACAGTCTTGTCAATCCTAAGTTAAGCGATATAATTATGGGTATCGTTACCATGATGTTAAATCTTGAAGTTCAGGCATTTAAAAGAAATTGATTTAATGATCTTTGACATTAGCTGCATTAATATTATATGGTATTATTATGTTTCTGTTTATTTCCAGTGTAATCTATGTCGTTTCATCTCCTTGTTTTATACTATATGTACAAACATCTTTATACTATATGTACAAACAACTTTACAGAGTTTAATTAAAGTAAACATTATTTAGGCTCGGATTATTGTTTGGTTACTTTTGATATATAAAATTACATGATAATGTTCATTTTAAGTATCTTAATTTTAAACTAGTACCTCGTTTAACCCTAAAAATTCACTCGAAAAAATACGCAACAAAATTTTGACAACAACTAATATGTGTATAATATTTATAGTACATACATGTTTATAGACATAGGTTATGCCGTGGAAATATAGTAGTGATGTTCCGATTGTCGCAAGTCGCCGATAATCAGTTGCTGTTACGTAAAACGACAATAATCGATTCTCAAAAATTTGTTCCGCGACGTCGTTTAAAGTATCAAAGGGAATAAATTCTGACGGTAATTTTCTTTTAGGAACACCAACGCCGATCGCAAAAAAGCACTCAGAGACATTTGGAGTTGAAACAGGATCAATAAATGATGTAAAACAATAGTAATTATTGTGATATGAACGTTTTATTTGACATCCATTGAAAAATAAAATCTATTTCGTAAAATTATGACTATATTAGGTTAAAACTGTGTTGAAAAGTGCAAAATGAAGTTCATGTTACTAAATATAATCAAGTGCCTTGGTAAGAAATGTTACTTCCTTATTTCTTTAAACGCGACTTTATTCGAAAGTTATCGATTATGTCCCATCCGACTGAACCGATGATCGATTGGGACAAATTTCATCCGATTTCCATCACTAAAATATAGTTACAGTACTGAAATATAAACAGGTGGCAAATTCTTTATTACATTATATACAATCAATTTCGAGCTGTCATCGATATCAATAATATCGATGTATGGTTGATATTTTCTGTCGATTAATAATCGATAAACATTTTAAAAAATTGGTAATTTTGACTTATTAGTTAAGTGTTCAGAAGTTAGGTGGCAAAAATGGTCTGGATAAAAATCATGCAATGGGCTTTTATTAACAAGATGCTGAACAGAACATGTTTTCAAACAGATATAAAAGTGAATGACAAACAAGTAATTCTAGGTATATCGATGCATCGTTGATATTTTTCATCCGATATTGATATATCTTTGATAAGCTTTATCTTGACTCAATGACAGCTCTAAATTAATTATTCAATGTCTATCTGTCATTTTTGTTATGTTTATTTTCCAAATTGGAAATTTATTTTCAGCTCGTTTTATTAATGATATATGTGAACATTACAGAATATTATCTTTTAGG
>NW_026859635.1:0-22843 GCF_026571515.1 Ruditapes philippinarum
ACTTCACAGCGAACTTTGGGGTCAAACGCATTTGTTTAAGATCAAAATCGAGAAATTGAACCCGAACTCCGTTAATTATGTTACATATCAAAACGCATTTTATGTTCCAGAGTTCTGAATGTGTAAAAATGTGTTCTGCTTAAATACAGAGTATTGACTTATTTCCGATCTGCAACCTAGAGATATTAAAGGTGCAGTTCAAGATGACGGTCGATACTTAAATACATCACTGTGCATTCTTACTAAGTGTCATATGAATTCTGATGTAGCAGTAATACAAAATATATTTGTTGCTTAAGTGGTAAATGTTTTATAAAGTTCATCACTTAAAATATATAATAAGTGTTACTGTTAAACAAACAAATTGTATTTAAATTGTAAATGTATTGTTAAAAAAAAAAACTCTCATTAAGAATATACTGTTCTGTCAGCGATTTACTTGATATGATGAGGGAGTAATAAAATGAATTAAAGTCGTCTTATTTTTAAACATTTCAATTTCTGTTTTAAAGACTGTAACAACTAAGAAAGGAGTAACATATATCAGATAGTCAAGTTGCGTTACTTTATATAAGGCTTATTTCACAATTTTCGAAATTCTTAAATAATTAGACCACATGACATCGCTAATAAAATGATGAAAGTCATTAAAATCTTACAAGAAAAAAACCAGTTTGTAGAACAATTCATATCTGGTTCATGACCAGTTAATGCCTTTAATTAAATGAGCCGCGTCACGACAAAACCAACATAGTGCGTTTGCGACCTGCATGGATCCAGACCAGCCTGCGCATCCGCGCAGTCTGATCAGGATCCATGCTGTTCGCTATCAGTTTCTCTACTTGTAATAGAGTTGGTAAGCGAATAGCGTGGATCCTGATCAGACTGCGCGGATGCGCAGGCTGGTCTGGATCCATGCTGGTCGCAAACGCACTATGTTGGTTTTGTCGTGACGCGGCTCAAATGTAGTTTTGGTTGCCATCTCGTAAAAAAGAAGCCGTTTTTGAAGTCCTCATTATTTTTACATTTGTTATGTACCAATCATATTTTTCCATGAAAGTACCTGCTGCTTTAAATTAGTAAGTTTAAACTTTTATATGTCGGATATGGCTCATTTTAAATTTTCGGCCATACTGGACGCAATATAAAGATTAAAAATGAACTGATACAAGTGAAACTTAATGTAAACGTTAATTTACAGCACAAGACAATTTATATTCCGAAACAATGAAATAGTAATCGTTATTTTGAGACTATTGTCAGGTTCTACCAAACGTTTCTGCTTTATGTTCCAACAAAAAAGGCCGTCATTTTGAAATGGCCGCCACATCAGAAAAGTGATGAATTTCGTTCTTTGCGATAACTAGTTTAAACGTGTTTCAAAATAATTTCTGCCATAAATGGAATTGATTTGCATCTTAATATGCACTTATTAATTTGATCAGTATGATGAATTCTTAAAATTTGGCATCCATCTTGGAAGCCATTTTAAATGTTTCATTTTTCCCCAATGGTGGCAAGTTGACACCTCTTGAATTCCTTTTAAATCCAGTCTTTTCTACAACATTCCACACAGAACGTACTATAACTGATAAAAGTAGAAATGCTATCTTCTTTTGAAATGACTAGAAAAATGGGGAAAACTCTAGATTATGGGTTGGCACCTTCGTATAAGGATCTGGATTTTAATCAGATTAAAATATAAATGCCATGCCAAGGCTTAATGAGACCCATGATTGAATATAAAAATATAATTCATTGCAACCCTTATATATACAAAATATTATAAATTATCATCTACTCTTGTTATCCGATTCAATATATTTCGCCTTCTTTGTTCCTTATTTTACGTTGACCATTGGCATTAATTTCAAGATATTAATTTAAAATAAGATTAGTTTTTATTAATTTAATTTTTTACCTCAAAGTGCGTCGTTTGTCAGATGTTAAAAATGCCTATGTTCCTGTATAACCCACTTTCGTTTCAAACTTTAACCCAAAAGTGAGTTTGACTCAAAAGCCCTTACAGGGCCGCACTGTAGATATTGCTATGTTGTTTGTTTTTTTTATCATATTTCGTTATTGCGTAATTGAAATTACAATATGAAAAGTTTCGTAAATGTTTAGTCATCAGACATATCGTATGAATTATATGTAAACATAAACATAATAGCTAAAGTTCAAAGAAGGTGACAAATAAAAAAAATCAAGATTTTAACAGTAAGCAACTCAAGAATAAGAATGACGGTAAGCCATTATAGATTTACAAAATACTGGATTACACCAAATATCAACGCTAATAATGATATCAGCAGTAAGAAATTATTTAACAATATCCATACTTTTTTTAAAAAAAAAAATCGTATTTGGTTAATTTCGTAATTATCCTGCATTATATTTTGTCCATTTCAAAAATCTTTTAAATGCTGTTTTTGTCAAACACTAAAATATTTGTACAGTCATAGTGTATTGACAAACCAATTTTTAAATTTTCTTCTTGCCAAATGATGTATATCATACCTGAATAACTTTCAACGTTGACCAAAAACAAAGCATCCAACATGATCAACAATAATAGCATTCTCATCGTGCACACCGCCATAATACAGATGTCTCTCTTGTATATATCAGCAATGACAAAGATTTCAGTTTAAAAATATACACTATGCTGCTTTGATTTTCGTATCGATAGTAGTTTAGGTAGAAAAAAATCAACACTGTTTTTCACCTAACATTTATCTTTGAACAACTGAGAAGTTTTAAGTGTTTTCTTTCTGAACACGTTGGTTTTATAGGAATATTAATGTAACGTCTTTGTCACCAATCTTAATGTAAATCAACTTAACATCAACAGTTATATCATTTGTTTAATCTAATGTATTTTTTTTGTTTCTGTACATCAATAGATTGTTTACGTGTATCAAATACTAAATGGGCGTTTAGGGTTAAGTAGAAAAGTTTGTTTTATTGCGTTGTGACCTACTGAGATTGTATAACGTATAACCGTTTTAAATTTCACAAATTTCTGTGATTTTAGCTAAACTTAGAAGAAAGTGAGCTTTTACGAAAAGTGTTTGTTCGTCGTTCATCGTATGTGCGGTCGTAATTTGTTCTTTTTTTATTATACAATAATTGACTAGTGTGCCATTGAATCTGATGAGATATTCACCGGCAGATGACATATTAAACGAGGCAATAAAAAAATCACAGAAAGTACATATTTATACATGTGCTACTTTTGCCTGTTTCGTTGAAGCGCAGGAAAAAAGACACACGTGTAAGGCGTGCAAGAACTACGCGAACACTGAGCATACAAAAGTAATTCAAGTTTAGACTCATTGTTGCGGTGTAACTTTTAACTATTAAAGATCAGGTGACCTTCTTGGTGATCCGGTGATCTTCTATTGATGATCCGGTGTTTTTTCTATTGATGTTTCCAGTGCTTTTTTATTGATGATCCAGTCACCTTCTATTGATATTGAACCTGTACATTGGGAACTGGTACATTTAAGCGTGTTTTATCAAATAAACGATGACCTACTGGAGGCGTGTTGCGTTAATCTAGACCTTATTTAAATCCGTAAGTAATAAACACTTTTCTTTAGAAATGCAAACTTGAGCTTCCTGACATTAAGATAATAGTTTTAGATAATGCTAGATATTTATCACCTTGAGTGGAGAAAGAAGCGCTGAATATGAAATTAGTTGTCATAAAAGCAGCAAAAATGTAAAGAAATTTATGTACTCCCTTACACGATACGTTTATTACTATAAATGTACATTGCACTAATTGCCAAAACGCAATGTTTAAAATAATTAAGCCTTCAAATTATACTGTATTAAATGACAACGAATGGAAGGTTAAAAGTCTTTAAAAATGTTTTTATTTCGTTTAGTTCCGACCTTTGTTTGCTCGATTATGGCACACGCTTTCTTTTACTTTTACGCCGCTTTTCATGAAATAGCACGAAAATGTAACAGTTAAGGTATCATGATAACCGCCGTATGAACACATCTGCGAATTTTTCTTAATTCAAATTTCACCATTATCATGTTTAAATGTTGAATTCTGCTTAAGCCCGTGCTAGGGGGCGTAGTTTGCACTTGACAGTACCGTCCATGAACAGACTCAATCAAACCGAGCCTAAAACATTTTCAATTTTGCGGTTTTTGACTTGATTTAGGGATTCCTATTTGCCCTATGACATTATAACGTGTTACATTCAATGTGCGTAGTTAAAGAAATAACAATTAGATGCTTGTAATGTTTACAAAGACTCTTCCTTGTATGTAATAAAAATAATTGTTACTACGGGCTTCAAGGCATTTCATGACTTATGTGTCAGTTATGTTTTAAAATGAGTGTAAAACCTTTTAAGAACGTTTTCTTTCAGGCAATCGGGTAATGACACTCCTCATTGTAGTTGACAATAACAACACATTAATGATAATGATATGATATTATCTTTTACTTGGTAAAGTGGTGCAAACAAATTACAGTAACTCTACTCCTCTTTACGAATTTATTTAGCTGAAGGTATCATTTTTACTGAAGCTAATATAAAACACCGAAAGCGTAAAGATATGGTGCAAGATATGTTTGACTTGATTTATCTGATATTTACATAAACACGTAAAAGTACGTAAAAACACTTAGCAAAAAATAATCATGAGGCAAATTCAAACTTTAAAATATTCTTTATTTTCTTCCTTAATTGAATATTGTAGATAAAATGCTAGTTAACTACTACTGGCTGTCGACACACAAAATCATTTGAATCGAAGATAACTTTCGTCGCTAATGAGGCTCACTTTAAAGCACGCGACACAATGTAAGTGTGCAATGATATTTTTTCAAGCACCTATGCTCATTAAAGATCCTGTATGTTATAATTGAGGTTGCATACCACACTTAATTAAGTGAAATTATATATATTTAAATAATTATGCTTATAAAATAATTTTCAAACATCGGAGAATATGTAAAATATGTACTGCAAATATCTGTACATATTATAATATTTATGTAATCATTAAAATATATGCATTCATTTCTTATTGAAAAATTTTGACTTAGACTTTATAGAAGTAAATCTTTTATTACCTCCCTTAATTTACATGAAATGTTAAATTCGATAATATCATTGTAAATAATGCTTTTTGGAACTTACAAAATTGATAAATCTTAATTTGAGCATCATATTTATGATACAAAAAATATGATACATAAAAAAATTGTGATAAAAAATTGTGTTACAGGATCTTTAAATTAGATTTTAGCTCACCTGAGCTTGCTCAGGGTGAGCTTTTAGGATCATTGAATGTCCGTCGTCCCGTCCACATTTGTTCGTTTACACTCTAGTCTCAATCATCACCAAACGTTGTCAGGATGCTTTTCTAGGTCACGAGAGCTAAAAATAGATATTTCTTGTTAACACTCTAGTGGCTACTTTTTAATCCAAATACCCTGGACATTGGTCCAATAGTTTGTTTCGAATATTTGGTCACCTGGGGTCAAACACTAGGTCCCACCGCCCAAATATGGAAAAACATTGTAAACGCGCTAGTGGTTACAATTTTAACTCAATCATCATCAAACTTTGTCAGGATGCTTGTCTAAGTAATTGCTCGGATGAGTTCCAACATGGGTCATCTCGGCTGAATAATTAGGTCGCAGGAGCTAAAAATAGAAAAATCTTGTTCACACTTTAGTGGCTGTTTTGATCCAAATATCCTGGAAATTGGTCAGAAAGTTTGTTAAGATGATTTCGAGGTCAAATTTGAATATGGATCACCTGGGGTCAAAAACTAGGTCACACTGCTCAAATATTGAAAAACCTTGTTAACACTCTAGTTGTCACATGTTTGTCTCAACTGTCATGAAACTTGCAGGATGCTTGCCTAGGTAATTGCTCGGATGAGTTCGATGTGTCAGGTGAGCGATCTAGGGCCATCTTAGCCTTCTTGTTATATTACTTATATATAGGAAAGCTTTTGACTCAGTAAATCGAACCTATCTTTGGCAAAAGTTGCTGATGGTATATATTTAAAATCATATATGATATGTATCAAAAAGCTATATCTTAGACCTTATTTGTTGCTTATACAAACGATACAATACTGGTGGCGGTGTACAGAATAAATTATTCTTAGATCTAAGACAATCTACACCAAACTGTATGATTTTGGTGAGCTTGGGATACAGCCTACTTCTATTCAAATTTATTCAAGATTGCTTTAAAACTGTTCAAAACTTTTGTCATTTAGAAGCGACAAAACATGTAACATATTGTACAATACTGCGCTAGCATTACTTCTTATAATATATGTAAATTTCCTTGGATAAACTTTGTCCATAACACTCATGATGACTTTGGACTTTCTGCGTATTTTATAAATTAGAATGTTAGCAATTTGTGACATTGTTAAAAACAAATTAAGTGATTTATTCTTAGATATTGTACATGAATGGTACAATGCAGTTGATACATCTTCTAAATTTGCAAGTTTGAAGAATACTTAGATGAACTTCGAGTTGATCTTGTGAACTGTCTTTGCAAATTAAGAACTTCAAATCATCATTTCCCTATAGAAAATGGTCGCTGTCTGGGCGTTGAAACATACTTAGATCCTGTACTCGTTTAATTAAAAACTGGTGATGAATTTCATAATTTGCTTGAATGCCTACAAGCTTGAAGTATTAATAAATTGTAAAGATGATGCTAAATTACCAAAATTAACTTTGCTTTGTAAGATTTTTTCAGTTGTTAAAAGGGATTTTTGTGGCGAGTCATTTTCTCATATTTTGGTATTTTCTTTATTACAACAGCATAATGGCAATTTCAACAGCATAAAACTATCTTTTCAATATTCTTATTGTACTTATATTTGTAGTTACACATGTTTGCTGTAAACAATCATTTTGTATGGTTAGCTGTTTATATTCATATGAAATTTTCTAATGAATAAAGGATTGAATTGAAAATTGAATTGACATGACCGTATTAGGGCCTTCTCGCCATTATTTGGCATAAATACACATAAATCAATTGTATCTAACCGAGACGTTGATTTATAAGCTCCTATAAGATTGGTTAATGTAGGAAAAATAGTTAAGCTAAACAACAAATGCATTATAAACTTCCTGGTCGCAATTGATTTTGGGTGGCGGAATATCCGAAAGTTTAACGCGTCGGACTAGTAATACAACGAATCCTGGTCGCGTGGATTCAAACTCAGTTTGAGGCAAGCTATTGTTTCCGTGAGCAAGAAATTTTACACTCATTGCTTAGTACTGGTTGGTTCCAGAAACAGATTTGAGTGTTTCAATAAGCTTATAACTTCCAACACAATCGATAGTATATAAACAAATTGAAATTAGTATTTGGTGTTCTAGCATGCAAGTTACAAACCAATAATTATTATAAATAACCAGAATATGCACAAGAAATATAATTTTGTAAATATACACCAACAATATTTATTTTATAGATAATATAATACATCATCCAATGAAGCTTAGAACGATTTATTTAATACTATATTAAGATATATAAAAATTTGCTTGTAATTATCCAACTAAAATATTTTTGTACATTTTTTTTAAAAAAATGCGATGACGATGGGGTTATTATATCTCGTCTTGACTGTTCTTTACTAAACCTTCTTTGTCAAGCACAGTACTCTGTTACTTAATCGTCATTTTGTGCAGCGATATTTTCTCATGTTCGGCTGTACTCATAAAATGCTCATTATTTAGGTGAAATATACCGCACTACTTTTTAATAAAGGCGTTCCTGTCCATTTCTTTCTCGTTTGCGTTAAACAATGTATCATGTCCAGCTTCAGCAAGCAACATGACAGTGTCTCGTTTTTGCAGTACTGATTTCAATGGCGGAGATATATCCGCTTTTTTCTTTGCTTGAACATCTTGTCGTTTGACTGGCCTCAACTTTGGACGACCTGAAAATATAACAGACACCGTTCCAAAGTTCCAAAGAATAACAAAGTTCTGTTTTAAATCTTCCTCTATACATCTGTTAATTACCAAAAAGTATTTTGCATGAATCTTAAGTCAGTTTTACTGGCCAGGGGCTGTTTTATTTAATATTTGCACTTTTAACTGGAACGCTTAACTCTTTGTTACGTTTTGATGGCGCCGCTATTGACGTTACGTCACGCTGACATAATTTTCCTGTTTATTATTTATTTGTGTACCCTGAAGAAGGCTGTTCACCCGAAACTTATTCAGCCGAAACATTGGTATATAAAATGGAATGTTAACTTGTTTATTTACTATTTAACTTACACCGTTGTAATTTATAAGTGAACAAGTTGTAAGGTTTACTGCATTGTAAACCTTTATGCAATTTTCTGATTTATTTCTATACACTTCTTGTTCTGATATTTCATAACCATCCAGTGATATGGATTCTGCTCAAGCCAGCCAACAAAGCACCACAGAGTTATGCCGCCTCCAGATCGACTTCTCTCTTACGCATGGGAGATGAACTAAAAGAAGCCGTATTAAGTCTAACTCAAGAAAATAAACAAATGAATGAATAATAGACCGAGTAAATGACAGATTAATTCTTAACAACGTGAATGAGACAATGAATAAATAAATAATAAATAGATAGATATATATAAATAAAATTTTATATATAAAATACATTAATAAAAGTTTTTTATGATATGTTTTCTCTTTCATAAAATAAGAAAAAAATACCTGATTCAGAAGATGGTAATTCTACCAAAAGAAGGAAAACAACACAAACAGACAACGGTGTCATCTTTCTATGTTGTAATATCTCCCAAAAATGATATGACTTCTGTTCTGATAATTACTTTATTAACACCTTTGTAACACTTCACGTTTGAGTTTAATCTGTTGAAATGTGCAGGTTGTTTATTTCATTAAATATAATGCTTCAATAAACACGATGGTGCGTTTTATTGCACATTTTAGAAAAAGCAATTGCGCTTGCCTTAAACGTTTTTATGGTTTATTAGCGACAGAATTTAACATTTAACATGAACTGGTAAAATTTAGAATTTTGAAACATCCGCAGATGTGTTCATACATGGCGGTTATCATGGAACCTTCAATGTGACATTCCATGAAAAGCGGCGTATGATCCCCATGTAAAAGAATGCGTGTGCCATAAACGAGAAAACAATGGGCGGAACTGAATAAAATGGAATTTTGAAGGGGATCTGAGGTTATGAAGCCTGCATATCACAGATAAGACGTCAACAGACAAATTTAAAAAGCAGGCAACATATCCCAAGGGTGATTATACAGTATTCAAGTAGGAATACTGGAACCACCCAAATTGAAAAAGGCCAAATACAAGAAACTAAAATATCATCTAAAATGTATACACAACAATAATGTCGTGCTGAACGATCTTCAAGGATCGAAAATATAACATCATTGATTAAATGTACGGGGAGACTTTTTACAGCCGCCACACGGCACAAATAACACGGATGTGACAATGAAATAGAGAAAAAGTTTTACGGAAAGAGTCGAGAAGATGCGATTTTATACGGCTTATTGTAAGTATTGTATATGTTTATGTTTTCTTATTCATTTCGGTCGATCAATGTAGTTCCGTGAAGGATTGTAACAGGCTTCCAATGACATAGGCTGTTAAGAAAAAATTAAATCAAACCCGGATGAACTTTTTCCCCTGACGTAGTGAACGACGATTTGTTAAATATGTGCATTGATTCAGTAACAAAACACGGGTATATCATTATCATTATTACAATGATAATGTAATCCGCTTAAAATATTGTCCAACTGATTTTTTTCTCATATTCGTTTTTTTTTTCATAAATGTTTATGCAAATTCTCAGAAACTTTGCGCTATTTTATTATTGAAAGAGATCTTCTTGTGTTTGACCATCATTTTCCTATTTTCGTTCAACAATTCATTATGATAACATGACATCAGGGACTTCAGCGTTTCCAATAGCGGTGAAAATATACGGAGGCTATTCGTTGCCAAAAATCCAGCCTTGTTGATCTGAGTTGAACAGTTTGTTAATGGACAAAATACAATTGTATTTCTTTGTATGTAAACTCCGATGCTGCATTCTTGGATTGAGTTTGCCGATTTAACATTGTAAACATGCATTTCAACAAAATTCATTTTGTTAAACGACAAAACATTAACTGACAGTAGCAATACAAAGTGGTCGAATACTCATTGTTCGTGTATACGCGACAAAACAGAAGTTACATTCTTCGCTTTACATTGTCGAACCATCATGATTCGGATCAGCATTATCCAGCTTTACACGTTTTTCAATAGGAGATAAAATAAGCTCCGCCCATTTTCCCGCCCACTACATCATCGTAAATAAACGTATTTATCCGCTCATTTTCGGGATTTACCGTCGGCGACAAGAAGCGGCGAAGCTTCCGTTTACTATACCTTTTAGGTGTTTTGTTATTCACCAAACATAATTCACTTGCATGATTGCCATTCTATGCCTTTATACAATCAACATCAGCGGACTTTAAAGGATTTTAGGCATATAAATTTTAAAACGTTGAAGATACCACATTTCCTAGAAAAAGAAACTAAAAAGAAAAAAAAAAGAAAAAAAAACACACCAGGCTTCTTACTGTCTGAGGTTAAATTATTCAAGGAAGTAAAAACTATTGATAGGACTATATTCAACGACAAACAAATTTTACTGAGGGTATTTCAATTTGCATAGGAATGAGTAACATTTACAGTTAAGCTGCTACCTTACCACTTTCAAATTTTCAAGTCAACATCTGATAGAGATTTTGTTACGACTAAATACTACTACAGACCAAATTCTGGCTGTTGGTTTTCCTAGTAGTAGCATTTACTATAATATATGTAACCTTAATTCTAGCGTATGACTTGACAAGAAAAAACTTTTAACAATTATAGTAAAATTATAAACAAAGTTGTATGTACCCGTTCGTACATAACTTTTTATTTTTACCATACTGTATAGATATATTTTCCCATTTTTCCCATTTTGTTTTTCAATAATAATATTTAAATGAGTCAAATTGTATGTATGTTGATTATCAATTTATGTATACCTTGTTTATTTTATCTCTTCGAAAGCCATCACTTACAAAACTTAATAAATATTCTGTGTAGTATTTCATGTACATAAAAATAGTTCTCTGCTTTTGATCATATAGACAGCAAGTCTAGGTAACAGCTATTGACAGCATGTATACACAGATTTTAGAGGTGCTATTGATTCAGTACAATGCATAAAAAGACCTTAAGTAACCTACGTCAGCTTACATAAAATATTTAATAATAAAAGGCTTAATCACATCCTATGACTCAAAATACCTCCCAATGGAAGTAAACAGAGATGCTATGATACACTCAATATTTATTTCAACATCAAAATGGGAAAAATTCACAAGTTTTACAACGGAATTATCGACAGTAAACTTTGAATTGTTTCGTGGTTATACACTTGGTCAAAAATATGGGTTTTTCTACAACCCTACATAGTCCTTTAAAGAAAGAAAGGCACAGGCTTACTGTTCAGTTCTCTTTATTCGTGTTGCCAAAAGTGACTTCTATGTATCGCATTCTAGTACTATTTGCTTAATGTAAAAGATATGCTTACGAGTATTGCCGTGTAACGTATGAAAGCACACAAACGTTTTAACAAAATCAGAGGATGTTCAAAGTCAACTGTAATGCAGTTGATGTATGTGAAATTTATAACAGTTTCTATATAATTTGAAATATTTTTGTACCAGTTAGAGTTACCTCTCTTTATTTTCTGCTTTCGTGAAAATTGGCTCCGCCTATTAATTTTCGTCTATTTCCGTGATAATTCCATTTTTAACAAATCAGAGGATGTTCAAAGTCAACTGTAATGCAGTTGATGTATGTGAAATTTATAACAGTTTCTATATAATTTGAAATATTTTTGTACCAGTTAGAGTTACCTCTCTTTATTTTCTGCTTTCGTGAAAATTGGCTCCGCCTATTAATTTTCGTCTATTTCCGTGATAATTCCATATATGGAAGTTGCAAAATCGTTTACAAATGTTAATCGCGTAAGAATTTAAAAGGAAAGTGTGGTGTTGTAAACCTGAGTGTGTCAAGTTGATGCAGTTACATTCTCAACGTCATGATGCACAGCATTAAATGTATTGTGTACGTTCTATCGTTTACATTTCTACATGTCGCAAATTTGAAGTTATACATTTAGAAATACAGTTTGCAATTTATCTAAGTTGCATATTAACAGCTTTCATTTTATCAAATCGAGATAATCAAAATGCTTAATACCTGTGCAGTATGTAACTCTCGGAACGACAATTAGATTTTTACAGGGGTAGAACCGAAGTATGCATTGTCAAGTTTCAAAGGCTGGAATTTTGACAACGAATAGCCTCCATAAAATATTGGTGTTATCTCTGCTTTTGTATTTGATTGAACTTCCGGGCGTTTGAATGATTTCATCTTTTGTCGACACACACCGTTGAAATATGAGTGATGATACTGTAATTAAATTTTGTTGCATTTAATGATCTGTATGCAAAATTGCACCGTCTACAGTATATAGGTTACGCGTTTTAGTTGAAAACGGTACAGCTGACGGACCAAACTTTTAGTTTTCTGCTTACGTAATGTGTAAAGGTTGGGTACGTGCATTCAATTCCGAAAATATTTTTTATCTTAAATATATAACTGAAATATTATCCCACGGTTTTGATATTGATCATCACCAGAAAACGATATTCAGGTCAGACTTCAGAATTTCAAATATACTAAAGGTTTAATTGCCCGGTCAGCTATAACACGTTTAAAGTCTTACATGATACTGATCGTGAGTGAACGA
Source organism: Ruditapes philippinarum (assembly GCF_026571515.1). NCBI lineage: Eukaryota > Metazoa > Mollusca > Bivalvia > Venerida > Veneridae > Ruditapes > Ruditapes philippinarum. The sequence continues at coordinate 12,874 of NW_026859635.1, forward strand.
CCATAGTTTTTTTATTGTTTATGAATATATAAGTTACGGCAATCAAGTCGGCATCATGTATGTACATGTCTTTCAATTTATCATCAGCAGCATTGTTTTCCAACGATTTTGTTTCGGAGAACACTATAAAGCCTTTATAAATATATGAGCCGTGTCACGACAAAACCAACATAATGGGTTTGCGACCAGCATGGATCCAGACCAGCCTGCGCATCCGCGCAGTCTGATCAGGATCCATGCTGTTCGCTATCAGTTTCTCGACTTGTAAAAGGGTTGGTAAACGAACAGCATGGATCCTGATCAGACTGCGCGGATGCGCAGCCTGGTCTGGATCCATGCTGGTCGCAAACCCATTATGTTGGTTTTGTCGTGACACGGCTCATTATTATATCTTTAAAGTTACATGTACAATTTTGTTTTCAAGCTTCTATACCTGGACCCCTGTTTATAACCATATTAATAAAGATTTATTAATATAGTTATAAACAGGAGTACATGTATAAAAGTTTGAAAGATTAATATTCATTATTAATTAATTTAGTGTTGCCCTAGAAGGAATTTTGGTAAGATTAACTTGTAATATACGAATAACCAACTGAGTATCCTGCTTGTCATATGTCTGTTACTTTTATTCTGAAAAATTAACTTCTGTTTTTTTTTTTGTTTTTGTTTTTTGTAATGTTCCGAAAACCAACTACCTTCTGGTTGGTAGTTGAGGATTCACGCGAATAACCCTGGTCGATCTATGGTGAAGGAGGTGTTACCATATTATAGAAAACTCATATCTTGTTATATAACCGTATAATTTGTTTAAGAAAAAATACTTTCTATTTCAGAGGAATATATACAATAACCAAATTACAAACAACCTTCTAGTAGGAAGTGGGGTATTCGCGCGAATAACCAACTGAGTACCCTGGTGGACATAGGTTGACAATGTGTTTCAATGATGCAGAACACATCTTTCTTGCTATACATGCAATATATTTATTCCGGAAAATTACTCTTTTTTGATGGGAAAGCATGTTAAGTTTGAATAACCAATTACCTTCTGAAAGGTAGTTTAGGATTCACGCGAATACTTAACTAGATCCCCTCCTTTATTCTGTTTTTAACAATGTATGATGTGTTCGAACATTTCATGCTGGTAATAGTGGATTGAATTACCAACTACCACCTGTTAAATAGTTGGGAATTACGAATAACCAACTACCATCTAGTAGTTACTTAGAAGTTGGTTATTCGTATATCAAACAACCAACTACCAAATTGACGTTCGTGAACTTTCTTACCACTACGCTTCTCGGGATTACATGTTGATACACAGTTTAATTCTTCTATATTGCAATAGAAATGCAAAATATAATAACTAAATAACCTGTACAGCCCATTATATGATAATAACGGAAACATTGCGAGATTGTTTTGAACTATTTTCATAAAATAAGAAAGATATATCTGCATCAGATGATGGTAAATCCACCAAAAGAATGAAAAACAAACAGGCAAACATCGGGGTCATCTTTGTAGCAAATCTCTCAAACAATAAAATGACTTCTCGTCTGTAAAAATATTTCTTAATTTCTTTACAACCCTTCCCTTTTCAGTTACATCTGATGAAATATGTTAGTTTCTTTTCATTTTATTGTATATATTACTTCAACATGCATAATGTTACGTTTTGCTGCACATATGAAATTTAAGAAATTGCAATTTAAACGTTGAATTTTAATACGCTATTCAATACGAGATATTTAATAGGATATATGTACGTATTTATACTTTATTAACGACGCAATAACTTGAAAAGATAAATGCTTATGTACATGTTTATTCAAATCAAAACGCGTGCTTCTTTCAAATGAATTACATAATTATGTACTTGCATTTAGACGTGCGATTGTTGTTTGTTTGTTTTTTTGTTGTTTTTTTTTTTTTGGGGGGGGGTTGTGTTTTTGTGTTTGTTTTGTTGTTTGTTTTGTTGTTTTGTTTGCTTTTTTTTGCTTATTTTTTACAACACGTTCTTTTTTCAAATTTTTTAATTAAAATTATACCATGCGAGTTGAAATTATATCATCTACTTATTTCAATCAAATCACATTAAACAAAATATCTTAATAGCTAAATAAATACGTGTATATTAACGGGTGCAGACCAGACCGTATTGGAACATCGAATCCAGGTATAAAATTTACCGTAAACATTTCAAGATGAGAATTTTCTGGGGTAACAAAATACAGTCAAAAAAGTGTACGTTGACATTGTCCGTATGGTGAAGAGTGTGGTGAAGAGTGTAGACTATAAGCAATCGCAACTACTCGGCCCTTTCCGTCAGTGTTCGGATAAGGACCTCGAACTCAATAGTATGAATACACAGAACGGATACGGTATTTCGGTCTAACCTACGCTAAGAAACTAAACATGTAAACAAATAGTAATTTAATGCTGGGAGTTGTTGACAAGTTTATTTCCAATATATGTAGTAAAAGTCCACCAAAAATAAGTGAATTCATAGGTACAAAAGCAAACAATACATTATTTATATATTTATTATTATGATTGTAGAAACCGAAAGTGCAAAAAACCAACCTGTGGACATTTAGTCGGATTTGTTTAAAGTTGAACATCAGTGGGCATATCTAAATTACAAATATTTTCAAGCATAAGAACAGACATTAGATGTCAAATATATACATTCGTTTTACATTATCTCTGTTTCTGTTTACATATGAAACCACGTGGTAGAACTACTTTCAATCCGTATTGTTTCCGAGGTTATTATAGATAATAGCCGAGGCAGATTCGAATGGACATAAGGAGTGGTGTTGGAAGTGCAAAACCCGGATATCGTTTGTTTGTAACGAACATCCCGTTCCAACCTTATCACTGAACAAACTCGACCCAAAAACCGAATGCGGAAATATCTCCTATTCTAAATTAACGATAAGCTCGTCAGTATGAATTTTAAATAAAAGTGACGTCATTAAATATGACTCTGTTATCTCCAGAAGTCCTGTAACAGTTGCCATTTATAGTTAAAATGATTTGAGTTTGTGACCATATGTTAAACTTTGTAAAATAAGTTTATTTTCTCCTTTACGTTATCGTTGTAGTGAATTTCTTAACTATTAACCTTGTGAATTTGATATTGTGTCTTTCCGATTGTCTGCAAGATTGTATCGTCAACAACATGTCTGCACAATCTTGTTTACATTTGCATTCTTTGATATTGAAGTGAATTTGTGCAAAAATAAACAACAACAACAACACAAACTTTAAGAATTTTGTGAAAGTAACAAACGCAGTCTTACACACGTTATGAAATTTAATGGAATTAAAATCATGTTCAAGGTTTGAGCATACTCTGCAAAAACACGATGCTGCAAAACGGACGCTGGCCTCTTGTGAAGTATTTTACAGCAATTATTGCACTTGTTTTCGTCATCTGTCTCGCGGTTTACCTGTCAATCAGCAACAAACGTAAGTACATCTAAAATTTTTTTGGTCATCCATTGCAGTCAGTATTAACGGAATTTTTAATATCATACCTAATGCGGCCTTATGTGGCGAAATGAACACGTTAGACTTCTTTTCTAAGGATCGCTTGCCACGTATGTTCAAACCCCGTCAATGGCAAGTCGTTGTATCCTTGAGCATGAAAAAACACATTTGTTAAGTACTGCTTTATTCCAGGGAAAGATTCGAAAGTGTCTTCATAGCTTATAGGTTCCTGTACTAAAATAAATTCTATATAAACCATCGCCTTTCGTCTTGGATAAGCGCGTGCAAAATATAATTTGTTATTACCTATGTAGTGAGCTTCCATGGGAGGGGAGTAAAATATGCAGCTCGATGAAATTTTTTTAATTATTATTTATGCAGCGATGACTAATTAAAGAGAATAGTCACCAAAGTTGAATTGTGTCTTTTTTTTTCTTTTTCTTTTTTTTTTTTTGGGGGGGGGGGTGTTTTGTTTTATTTTGTTGTTGAACTGTTTTTTCTTTTGTTGTTGGTGCCTTTATCGTAAAATAACATTTACTCTAATAACACATCTCAAAGCTGGTTTCTGGTCACTTTCAAAAAGACAAAGAATAAAGGATCAACTCGTAATTTTCAAATGATTAAAAGTTATTATTATCATCATCATTATCATTATCATCATAATCATCATCATCATCATCATCATCATCATCATCATCATCATCATCATCATTATTATCATTATCATTATTATTATTGTTATAATTATCTATTACAAAACAAAAACCTTGAAAATCATTATTTTTCTAAATAAATGATATCTTTAAGGGGTTTGCCTCCAGAAAGACAACAAATATCAAACATTGGAAATATGTGATAAGAGCTGTTGTTGTTGTTGTAGTAGTTGTTGTGGGGTTTCTTTGTTCGTTTGTTTTCTTGCTTTTTTGTTGTTTTTTTCTTTTTTTTTGTGTGTATTTTTACGGAATACATAAGCAGATCTAAACTTAAACCAGATTGCAGGATCAACATAACGGTAGCTATATATAATATGCAAAGTTTGAGTCTACCATTGTCTCAAACGGCGTGTTACTTTCTGCATATTATTAGTATTTACATTAATTTTGCATACGCTAAATGTGCATCTACTTATGCTAGTTTAAATAACTTTTTTTCAACACTTCCTTATTTTTTTTATCTTTATTAGTACAAATCTTTAACCCTGAAGTTTTTGAAAATATAAATTTAGCTTTTATTAAGATAACTGTACTTAAGGTCGTGTTCATTTTGACATACTTCCCCTGGCTTTTGTTCTAAATAACAAAAACGTGATAAAATAAGTCTTAATAAGCTTATGTTGTACCTTATCCCTTATCTTTAAACACTAAACAGCATAATGATCGGAAAGGTTACAATTACTAACTATCTATTTATAGAATACTAACATGTATGTCTATTTGTAATTCATTCTGTCACTGCTTAATCTGTTAAATTGACTTGTTTTTTGTTTTGTTTTTTTGTTGTTACATTTTGGAATGGTTGAATAAGGGGCAATACTATATATTTATAACCTTATATTTCCCAAAGTTGCATGTCTCAAGATGAGCCAAAACATTTCAAGTTAAGAGTTTAAGAAAAGTAAAATGATTCAAGATTCAAGTAATAATTTACATGATACGTGCAATTAATTATATATTTCTACTGCGTTACTAACGCAGTAAGGACTATTTTTGCATATTTTGACTTCTTTTTCGTAATCAACGTTGATTCAAATAGTCATTTGTAGTGTATAAATTACGTTCTTTGTTCACTTGACAGTGTTTTACTTTTAAATACATTTTCAAAGTTTTCATACCAATATCCCTTTTTCGCCTTAAATTGAGCAATGCACAGTTATTGCTTTCAATTTGTAACAGTCTGGATGAAGAGATGGTTAAGGAATTTTCAATATAGATACAGTGCTCCTTCTGTTGTATAGCTGTTCGGTAAATATACAGTGCTGCTACTATAATGTTGTTGTTATTGCAGTGTATGGATATTTACAGAGCTTTTTCTGTGTAAATATATTGTACTCTTTATGTTGTATTGCTATCATGGTTATGTAAATATATAGTGCTCTCACTGCTATATTGCTGCTATGTAAATATATGTTGTGCTGTTACTTCTATATTTCTGTTATGTTAATATATAGTGCTCTTACCTGCTATATTGCTATTACTGCTAAATTGCTGCTTTGTAAATATACGAGTATAGGGCTCTTACAGCTATATTGCTGTTGTGAAAATAGATAGTGTTGTAACTGCTATATTGCTGCTATGTAAATTTATAGGTTTCTTACTGCTATAGTGCTGCTATGAAAATATATAGTGCTCTTCCTGCTATATTGCTGTTATGTAAATATATAGTGCTCTTCCTGCTATATTGCTGTTGTGTAAATATATAGTGCTCTTACCTATATATTGCTGCTATATATATATATAGTGCTCTTACTGCTATATTGCTGCTATGTAAATATAAAGTGATCTTACTGCTATATTGCTGCTATGTAAAATATATAGTGCTCTTACTGCTATATTGCTGTTATATAAATATATAGTGCTCTTCCTGCTATATTGCTGCTATGTAAATATATAGTGCTCTTACTGCTATATTGCTGCTATGTAAATATATAGTGCTCTTACTGCTATATTGCTGCTATGTAAATATATAGTGCTCTTCCTGCTATATTGCTGCTATGTAAAAATATAGTGCTCTTACTGCTATATTGCTGCTATGTAAATATATAGTGCTCTTACTGCTATATTGCTGCTATGTAAATATATAGTGCTCTTACTGCTATATTGATGTTGTGTAAATATATAGTGCTCTTACTGCTATATTGCTGCTATGTAAATATATAGTGCTCTTACTGCTATATTGATGTTGTGTAAATATATAGTGCTCTTACTGCTACATTGCTGCTATGTAAATATATAGGTTTCTTACTGCTATAGTGCTGCTATGAAAATATATAGTGCTCTTCCTGCTATATTGCTGTTATGTAAATATATAGTGCTCTTACTGCTATATTGATGTTGTGTAAATATATAGTGTTCTTACTGCTATATTGCTGCTATATAAATATATAGTGCTCTTACTGCTATATTGCTGCTATGTAAATATATAGTGCTCTTACTGCTATATTGCTGCTATGTAAATATATAGTGCTCTTACTGCTATATTGCTGTTATGTAAATATATAGTGCTCTTACCGCTATATTGCTGCTATGTAAATATATAGTGCTCTTACTGATATACTTCTCCTATGTAAATATATAGTGCTCTTAGTGCTATATTGCTGTGGGTAAATATATAGTGCTCTTACTGCTATATTTCTCCTATGTAAATATATTGTGCTCTTACTGCTATATTGCTGCTGTTTAAATATATTGTGCTCTAACTGCTATATTGCTGTTGTGTAAATATATTAAGCTCCAACTGATATATTGCTGCTATGTAAATATATAGTACTTTTACTGCTATATTGCTGCTATAAAAATATATAGTGTTCTTACTGCTATATTGCTGTTGTGTAAATATATAGTGCTCTTACTGCTATATTGATGTTGTGTAAATATATAGTGTTCTTACTGCTATATTGCTGCTATATAGATATTTAGTGCTCTTACTGCTATATTGCTGCTATGTAAATATTTTAAGCTCCAACTTCTTTATTGCTGCTCTATAAATATATAGTGCTCTTACTGCTATATTGCTGCTATGTAAATATATAGTGCTCTTACTGCTATATTGCTGCTATGTAAATATATAGTGCTCTTACTGCTATATTGCTGCTATGTAAATATATAGTTTTCTTACTGCTATATTGCTGCTATGTAAATATATAGTGCTCTAACTGCTATATTGCTGTTGCGTAAATATATTAAGCTCCAACTGCAATATTGCTGCTATATAAATATATAGTGCTCTTACTGTTATATTGCTGCTATGTAAATATATAGTGCTCTAACTGCTATATTGCTGTTGCGTAAATATATTAAGCTCCAACTGCAATATTGCTGCTATATAAATATATAGTGCTCTTACTGCTATATTGCTGCTATATAAATATATAGTGCTCTAACTGCTATATTGCTGCTATGTAAATATATAGTGCTCTTACTGCTATATTGCTGCTATGTAAATATATAGTGCTCTTACTGTTATATTGCTCCTATGTAAATATATAATGCTCTTACTGCTATATTGCTGTTGTGTAAATATATTAAGCTCCAACTGCTATATTGCTGCTATGTAAATATATAGTGCTCTTACTGCTATATTGCTGTTGTGTAAATATATAGTGCTCTTACTGCTAATATTGCTGCTATGTAAATATAAAGTTTTCTTACTGCTATATTGCTGCTATATAAATATATAGTGCTCTTACTGCTATATTGCTGCTATGTAAATATATAGTGCTCTTACTGCTATATTGCTGCTATGTAAATATATAATTTTCTTACTGCTATATTGATGTTGTGTAAATATATAGTGTTCTTACTGCTATATTGCTGCTATATAAATATAAAGTGCTCTTACTGCTATATTGCTGCTATATAAATATATAGTGCTCTTACTGCTATATTGCTGCTATGTAAATATATAGTATTTCTTACTGCTATATTGCTGCTATGTAAATATATAGTGTTCTTACTACTATATTGCTGCTATCTAAATATATAGTGCTCTTACTGCTATATTGCTGCTATATAAAAATATAGTGTTCTTACTGCTATATTGCTGCTATGTAAATATATAGTGCTCTTACTGCTATATTGCTGCTATGTAAATATATAGTTTTCTTACTGCTATATTGCTGCTATGTAAATATATAGTGTTCTTACTGCTATATAGCTGCTATATAAATATATAGTGCTCTTACTGCTATATTGCTGCTATGTAAATATATAGTTTTCTCTTACTGCTATATTGCTGCTATGTTAATATATAGTGTTCTTACTGCTATATTGCTGCTATATAAATATATAGTGCTCTTACTGCTATATTGCTGCTATATAAATATATAGTGCTCTTACTGCTATATTGCTGCTATGTAAATATATAGTGTTCTTACTGCTATATTGCTGCTATATAAATATATAGTGCTCTTACTGCTATATTGCTGCTATGTAAATATATAGTGTTCTTACTACTATATTGCTGCTATCTAAATATATAGTGCTCTTCCTGCTATATTGTTTGCTATGTAAATATATAGTGCTCTTACTACTATATTGCTGCTATATAAATATATAGTGCTCTTACTGCTATATATTGCTGCTATGTAAATATATAGTGCTCTTACTGCTATATTGCTGCTATGTAAAAATATATAGTTTTCTTACTGCTATATTGCTGCTATGTAAATATATAGTGTTCTTACTGCTATATTGCTGCTATATAAATATATAGTGCTCTTACTGCTATATTGCTGCTATGTAAATATATAGTTTTTCTTACTGCTATATTGCTGCTATGTTAATATATAGTGTGTTCTTACTGCTATATATTGCTGCTATATAAATATATAGCTCTCTTTACTGCTATATTGCTGCTATATAAATATATAGTGCTCTTACTGCTATATTGCTGCTATGTAAATATATAGTAGTTTTCTTACTGCTATATTGCTGCTATATAAATATATAGTGTTCTTACTACTATATTGCTGCTATCTAAATATATAGTGCTCTTCCTGCTATATTGCTGCTATGTAAATATATAGTGCTCTTACTACTATATTGCTGCTATTTAAATATATAGTGCTCTTACTGCTATATTGCTGCTATATAAATATATAGTGCTCTTACTGCTATATTGCTGCTATGTAAATATATAGTTTTCTTACTGCTATATTGCTGCTATGTAAATATATAGTGTTCTTACTGCTATATTGCTGCTATATAAATATATAGTGCTCTTACTTGCTATATTGCTGCTATGTAAATATATAGTTTTCTTACTGCTATATTGCTGCTATGTTAATATATAGTGTTCTTACTGCTATATTGCTGCTATATAAATATATAGTGCTCTTACTGCTATATTGCTGCTATATAAATATATAGTGCTCTTACTGCTATATTGCTGCTATGTAAAATATATTTCTTACTGCTATATTGCTGCTATGTAAATATATTGCTGCTCTTACTGCTATATTGCTGCTATGTAAATATATAGTCTCTTACTGCTATATTGCTGCTATGTAAATATATAGTGTTCTTACTGCTATATGCTGCTGCTGCTATATAAATATATAGTGCTCTTACTGCTATATTGCTGCTATATAAATATATAGTGCTCTTACTGCTATATTGCTGCTATGTAAATATATAGTGCTCTTACTGCTATATTGCTGCTATATAAATATATAGTGCTCTTACTGCTATATTGCTGCTATATAAATATATAGTGCTCTTACTGCTATATTGCTGCTATGTAAAAATATATG
>NW_026859636.1:0-52544 GCF_026571515.1 Ruditapes philippinarum
CATCGTGATGACTAACACGAGGGAGGTCAAGGTTGCAAAGGGGAATAACTACCACTGCTTCTATTCAAGGGAAATAAAGAAAATTTACAATGACATTTGTAGGGGCTCTTTAGGGGATTTTTTTCCGATATAGAATCTATAAGCATTTGTAAATTACGATCTCTGCGGGAACGTTTATAATTATTTTACATTATTATTTACTACACATGAATAAACCAATTTTAATTACATTTTATAATTTATTAAACAAATGTGCATTTGTTTTACCTGTTCAGTTGCTGGCAAATGTCATCCCAGCATTTCTGCCGGGATCTCCGGATACTCTCCTTGTTTGGGCCCGCAAGGGCACCAAACAATAAATTCTCGTTCCCAAGGACGAGATCTATCAAGGTGGACTCCTCTGCCACTGTCCACCTTGATTTATCCGCCTTGGGAACACATTCAACTTCTGTCTCCATATTTTGAGCAGACAAAGTGTAAACTTCCGGTACTCCGGGCCGCTTATGTAAATAACGAAATCGACTCATTTTCGTGCTCAACTGAGATCGGTCTCAGAAGTTTTTATAATCTCACTTTGAGCTCAAATCTCAACTGAGTTCAAACTCGGAGTTTTGAGCTGAGTTCTGAGTTGAGATTTTTAAAATGTTTATAACCTCGGGGCCAGGAATCAGATCCTAAACCAGAATATGGTATTGCTAATTCTAGACATGATGAGAGTTACGGAGAGTACAACACCTTGAGTTAAAATATAAAGCGTGGAAACAATACTAAAAACGCATATGATACGGCAGAGAATGTAGTTAACAGACTGACCGATCAAAATGATAAAAGAATGGATGATATGAAGAGAAACAAGTCGTACGACATGGAGGGGAATGATTACAACCATATAAGTTATGTAGCTCTGATGAACAAAAGAACAGAAAATGATTACGGCGTACCATTTAGTTGTGCTGAAAACGAGTATGGAGATGTCAGAAAAATTAATGGAAATACCATACAGGGCGACGGAGACTCACATAATCATATCACCGTTTAATACTTTCATAACTTTATATAATCAATATGTTGGTTAAATAGCAAACAATTTCAGATATATTTTAGTTTATTTTGATTCTCTATCAATACAATATAATTTAATTCAGTGAGTTGTTTCCGACGACTGATCTGTTGTATAATATTGATCAACAATTTTTATTATCAATTTGTATCACTTTGAAAAACAAATAATATGAATAAAAGAAAAAATGCAAGTAACATAGTTCGCTTTGCTTGAAAATAAAACTGTAAATGTATAATTGAGATGTAGACAAAAACATGTCAAAGTTTCTGCACGATAAATCAGATTATATATAAAATAGCAAGTTTTGATTTACCTATTAAAATAAAATTAAACATTTGGTAATGGCGTTGAATTTACAGAAGTTTTTTTCCGAGAACTGTCTCGGATCTCGGACCGTTCGTGAGTTATTGGTCAACTTCCGGGACTTTCGTTGGTAAGGTTAATGTCATTGTGCTAGTTTCTAATCAACCAAATCCCTGAGATCGGAGTTTGAGCTGAGAAATAAAGCTTTGCCTCGGAACCGACCATACATTAAAAATATAAATGGTTAGGGACCGTTACTGAATATTATTTTCATGAACTTAAGAGCAAACAACTTTGAATAAACATGTTGTACAATTATAACCGGGATATTCATATGTCAGATTCTTTATATGAAAATGCGCACTTTTGAAATATAATTTAGCTAAAAGATGAAAAAATAAAACTTAAGGGTATTTTCAAACACTTGTTTATTGCCTGAACATCAACATATTTTAAAGAATATTATTATTGCTGTTATTTCCGATGGCTGTATAATCACCCTTAGGATATGTTGCCTGCCTTTTAAATTTGTCTTTTGACGTCTTTTCTGTGATAGGCAGGCTTCAGAACCTCAGATCCCCTTTTAAAATTCTATTTTATTTAGCTCCGTCCATTGTTTTCTCGTTTGGGGCATATGCATTTTTTTACTTGGGGACCATACGCCGCTTTTCATGGAATGACACTACTGTGTCACATTGAACGTTCCATGATAACCGCCGTATGAACACATCTGCGGATGTTTCTAAATTCAAAATTCACCATTTTAGTGTTTAAATATTGAATTCTGCTTAATCCGGTGCTAGGGGGCGTGGACGGTAACTTGCAAAATTCCATTACCGTCCATGAACAAGCTCAATCAAACCGAGCCTGCAACATTTTACAATTTTGCCGTGTTGGGCTTTCTTTGGGGAGTCTGTTTTTCACTATTTTATTGTCACGTCCGTGTTATTTGTGCCGTGTGGCGGCTGTAAAAAGTCTCCCCGTACATTTAATCAATGATGTTATATTTTCGATCCTTGAAGATCGTTCAGCACGACATTATTGTTGTGTATACATTTTACATGGTATTTTTAGATTCTTGTATTTGGCTTTTTTCAATTTGGTAGGTTCCAGTATTCCTACTTGAATGCTGTATAATCACCCTTAGGATATGTTGCCTGCCTTTTAAATTTGTCTTTTTGACGTCTTATCTGTGATACGTAATGTAAAAATGTAACAACATTTATACTGATAATGAACATAATAATATGCAAAAACTAAAGTTGGTGCATTAACATAAGGGAATGTTTCCCATATAGGACACAAACCACTGATAGACAGGGTTTTGTGCCTTCAAACGTCACAGCGGTAGTTTTCGCACTTATGTCTTTTACTTTCTACGAGTGCTTTTGGCAACACTAATAACGAGAACTGAACAGTAAGTATGTGCCTTTTTTCTTTTATAAATTAGAAAAACGCAAATTTTTGAACAAGTGTATAACAACGGAACTATTAAAAGTTTACTATCGATAATTCCGTTGTATAACCAAAAACTTGTGAATTTGTCCCATATTTTGTGTGTGTATCCTTGCATCTCTGTTTATATAAAGACCTGGGTTGGTATTGCATTTGGACCCCCTGGGGTCAAGGTCAAGGTCACCGTTACTAAAAATATAAAAATGGTTTCCGGACAATAACTACATGTTGAGTTAGGAATGAGATATTGTTATCAAACTTGGTGAATAGGAAGCTTATATGAAGACCTGGGTTGGTATTGCAGTTGGACCCCCTGGGCTCAAGGTCAAGGTCACCGTTACTAAAAAAGAGGAAAAATGGTTCCGGACAATAACTTGACTAAGGAATGAGATACTGTTATCAAACTTGGTGTAAAGCAAGCTTAAATGACGACCTGGGTTGGTATTGCATTTGGACCCCCTGGGGTCAAGGTCAAGGTAACCGTTACAAAAATAGAAAAATGGTTTCCAAACAATAGCTTGACTCAGAAATGAGATATAGTTATCAAACTCTGCGTATACCAAGCTTTTATGAAGACCAGGGTTGGTATTGCATTTGGGCCCCCGGGAAAAATAGAAAAAATTGTTTTCTGACTATCACTAGAGTTAAGAATGAGATATCGTAATCTTATTTGGTGTTAAGGAAGCTTATATGAAGACCTGGGTTGGTATTGCATTTGGACCTCCTAGGGTCAAGGTCACTGATACAGTGTTACTAAAAATAGAAATATTGTTTCCGGACAATCACTAGAGTAAGGAATAAGATATTGTTATGAAACTTGGCGTATAACAAGCTTATATGAAGACCTTGGTTGGTATTGCATTTTTGCCCCCTGGGGTCAAGGTCACTGTTACGAAAAATAGAAAAATGGTTTCCGGACAATAACTTGACTTAGGAATGACATACTGTTATCAAACTTGGTGTATAGCAAGCTTATATGAATACCTGGGTTGGTATTGCATTTGGACACCCTCGGGTCAAGGTCACCTTTACGAAAAATATAAAAATGGTTTCCAAACAATAACTAGAGTTAGGAATAAGATATTGTTATTAAACTTGGCGTATAGCAAGCTTATATGAAAACCTGGGTTGGTATTGCATTTGGGCCCCCTGGGTTCAAGGTCAAGGTCACCTTAAGGAAAAATAGAAAAATGGTTTTCTGACTATAACTAGAGTTAAGAATGAGATATTGTAATGGTGTAAAGTAGGAAGCTTATATGAAGACCTGGGTTGGTATTGCTTTTGGACCCCCTAGGGTCAAGGTCACCGTCACAGTCTTACTAAAAATAGAAATATGGTTTCCGGACAATAACTAGAGTTAGGAATAAGATATTGTTATGATACTTGGCATATAACAAGCTTATATGAAGACCTTGATTGGTATTGCATTTGGGCGCCCTGGGGTCAAGTTCAAGGTTACCGTTACAAAAAAAAAATGGTTTTTGGACAATAACTAGTGTTAGGAATGACATATTGTCATCTAATTTGATGTATAGGAAGCTTATATGAAGACCTGGGTTGGAATTGCATGTGGACCCCCTAAGGTCAAGGTCACTGTTACAGTGTTACTAAAAATAGAAAAATTGTTTCCGGACAATAACTAGAGTTGGGAATGAGATATTGTAATCGAACTTGGTGTATAGCAAGCTTATTTCAAGACCCTTGTTGCGATTACAATTAATTGAAATATTTCTTTGTACACAGTTGATAGTTTGTGTTCAAATTTTTCTTCCCACTACTTTTTTTTCAAAAAGTCAAAGTTGCTGGTAGGGGTATTAATCACCTTCAGTAATAGGTCTAGCTTCGATTGAAGTGAAATGCATAGAATGGCAATCATTAAAGTGAATTATGTTTCATGAATAACTAAACATCTAAAATGTGTAGTTAATGGAAACTACGCCGGTGCGTGTTTTTTGTTTCCTTCTTGTTACTGGCGGTAAATGCCGAAAATGAGCGGATAAATACGTTTATTTACGATAATGTAGTGGGCGGGAAAATTGGCGGAGATTATTTGATCTCCTATTAAAAATCCTGTACAGCTGGATTATGCTGATTCTAATAATGATGGTTTGACAATGTAAAGCTAAGAAAGTAACTTCTGTTTTGTCGGCTTAAACACGAATAATGAGTATTCCGTATGTTAAGATGAAATAGTGAAAAGCAGAATCCCTAAAGAAAGCCCAACACGGCAACATTGTAAAATGTTGCAGGCTCGGTTTGATTGAGCCTGTTCATGGACGGTACTGGAAAATGCAAGTTACCGTCCACGCCCCCTAGCACCGGCTTAAGCAGAATTCAACGTTTAAAAACTAAAATGGTGAAAAGTTGAATTTAGAAACAACCGCAGATGTGTTCATACGGCGGTTATCATGGAACCTTCAATGTGACACATTAGTGTCATTCCAAGAAAAGCGGCGTATGGTCCCCAAGTAAAAGAAAGCGTGTGCCCTAAACGAGAATACAATGGGCGGAACTAAATAAAATGGAATTTTGAAAGGGGATCTGAGGTTATGAAGCCTGCATATCACAGATAAGACGTCAAAAAGACAAATTTAAAAGCATTTAAAAACAACATAGCCTATTAATGATTATACAGTATTCAAGTAGGAATACTGGAACCACCAGAATTGAAAAGGCCAAAAACAAGAACCTTAATATACCATATAAAATGTATAAACAAAAACAATAATGTTGTGGTGAACGATCTTCAAGGATCGAAAATATAACATCATTGATTAAATGTACACTTGGTATTGTTACTCTCAGAAAACCAGTTAATGTTTTGTCGTTTAACAAAATCTATTTTGTTGAAATACATGTTTACAATGTTAAATAGGCAAACTCAATCCAAGAATGTAACATTGGATTTTACATACGAAGATATACAATTGTATTTTGTCTGTTAACAAACTGTTCAACTCAGATCAACTAGGCTGGATTTTTGGCAACGAATAGCCTCCATAGTTTAAACGTGTTTTTTGACATTTACACAGATACTGTGCAGCAGTTATCAATACTTTCTGATATCAAATTTGAGCATGATAAATAAGTACAAAAAAGTAAAAACATCTACTGCAAGTATTTATGAAATAGACAAAAACAGAATCCCGAAAGTACGCACAAAAAGACAAAGTTGAAAATATTGTAGGCTTGGTTTGATTGAGCCTGTTATTGAAGGGTTATCATAAGTGCAAGTTATCGTCCACGCACAACAGAAGCGGCTTAAGCAAACATTTTAATTTTAGAAGCATCGGCAGATGTGTTCATACGGCGATCATCTTGGAATCTTCAATGTGACACGTAAGTGCTATTTCTTAAAAAAGCGGCGTTTAGTACCCAATTTAAAAAATCTAAATTTTATCAATTTTTTTTTGATAAACATAAGAAAAAACGGTAAGAAAACAAATCATCGGTAAGAAAACAAATGAAACTTAAATTAATTATTTGCCGACACTTGTCTACTTTAAACACTTGAAAAAGATAATGGCTATTTTCCTTGTCTGGTTGATTAACAATACACAAACCGACAAGGAAGTGAAGAATTAGACAATAATAGAATAGTTTGAAAATGGCGAAAATGGTTGACATAGTTTTAATTATTGTAATATGGATAAACACTCACAGAGGTATTGTATTAACTTTTGTATCGTTAAAATTATACTATTTTCTAATCCAGAGATTAAAGTATATCCTTATGTACCGTAGGGTTTTTGATTAAAGTAGTAATATGTAGAGTTAAGAACAATATATGACATATTATATTCGCAGACGTATGTGTGTTGGATTTATTTATTCAACATAGAGGGAAGTACAAATAATGGCAGCCTAAACTTGTACATTTTACAAGTTTAAGTTGAGGAATGTAAATGTACATGTATTTGAAAATGAGCACTTGATTATAAAATTTAATCGGTTGTTCAGTTAATTGACACTCATAGATATGCCATTCTCCATATTTTTAACTCTGACAATTTTAAAATAGATTTTCAAAGTGTATCAAATGTTTTGGCTCAAACATTATGTGTTCCTTTTTCATTAACAATGGCAATTTAATCTGATGTTCTATCAATGGAACTTTTCCTTTTTGTACGTTTTCTGACATTCGACTGTTTTGTGTTTGATGAGAATTTATAGCAGATGACGTTAAATGTGTAACTCACAAAAAATTATCTTTAATTATAATAACGTAAGGGTTCATTATCACAAATATAACTTGTTTAACATTTCGTGATTAACCGTTGAAAAAAAATATTATAAATCATCTATTGTACTGTTAATATAAAATAGCAAGTCTCTAAAATACAAACTGACATAGTAATTGCCTCCAAAAAAAGAAATAATTATTAAGTCGAATAATTTCAAGTTTGTTTTCAGTATTATACAATTTGCTGCTTGTTCCTTATGATATTTACAAACATAACTATATATTGTACATGTATATTTACGATACATTTTCTGAAGCACGTGAAGCTGGTGACTGAATTAAAATATATCAAATTATTTTGACATTGCGAGCAAACGATGTCAAACTTAAAGACGTTTTTGGTAGTGTTTGTGCGCATCGGAATCGACTTTCAATGGAGGTCATTACGGATAATTACTCCTCAAAAAGAAACAGTTGAATATTCCTCAGATAACTGTTTAAAATTCGGCTACAAAACAAATAATGAATTATTGATACAGAATAAATATTTCAAAAGCTCAAAAAGGGATCGGGTAAAAAGAAAAAGAGGGTCGTTTAGACAACATCTGAGAAATGAGTTCTCCTAGCATTAGTATGACAACATTGATGATGAATCCACATGCTTTCCCACCAACTAGTGGTAGCGCCCCTTATATACTAGCAGACAAGTGGGCAAAGAATAATAAGAAATAATACCTAAGAAATGTACCAATTTTTATTTTTGTTCTAAATACATGCTAACTGTGCTCGTTTGTTAGTCGCTGGAAGAAATAATAGTATGGCCCTTATAGGAGACTTGTTTTTAAAAAAACATGTTCTGTTCTATTTACTTCATAAAACCTCATAAGCAATTATAGAAACCTATATTTCAATTTATTCTCTTGTATATATAATGTAAACGGTATATATTAAGTAAGAAAGCGTGGTCATATTGACAGATGGCATTAGCAGTAACCATGGAAACTGCCTATAAACAAAAAATCTAACACCTCATCATACATTTTTATTTTTGAATTTGTCATTAAACTTATTCTTATGCATAAGAATGTAGAAACTCTAATGGAAGAACTTTTTTCGATATCTTTAGTTATAATTATTATCAAAATGTTTATTTGAATCATTGTGTGTTCAGTTAACATTTAACCCCATGAGCATATAGTGAAAAATGGCCGTTATCATTGAAAAGCCTCATGTAACAAGTTCAAACTGCTATGAAACTATGAAAAATGCTTCAATACTAATGAAACTTAACACAAATGTTAACTGGACCATAGCCTCTGTACCAGCATGCTTAATTTTAAATTCCTGTTACCATGGCGACGGGGATGTCTCAAAATTGCCAATAATCACTATTTTCCATTGTTTTTTTATATCACAACTGATTTCAAAGTGCTGCAACTTCTCAATGGATTGAGATAGAGTAAGGCTTTTCAGCGCTGGTTACATGTTACCATAAGATCAACCTGATGCTATTTTTAGTTTGTCACATGTCCAAAATCTTCTTGGTGATGAGGGGTTGGGTGGATGCCGCCCCTTCAAACCCCCAAGCAAGGGGCAGCCCCTTGATGTACCTTTATGATGGGTGGGCGGTGCCGAAAGAAAGATCACTTTTTTGAATAACATTTCTTAAATGAAAAACGTTGTTTGGGGCCTAAATATGGTATTTTTTCACTGTGCCTCAAAAGGGGGGGGGGGTGACAAAAAGTCGTCAAAACACGCTTATGTGAGGTAAAAGGCTAACAAAAATGATGAAAAACCTTGGAATTACCCAATATCTTGTTTTTTCATGTTAACAAGTGGCCTTACACCTAATCTCATCTCACATCTCCAAAATGTTCTTGGCTATGAGAGGGGCTGCCGCTTTCCTTCACCCCCCCCAAACAGCAGGAGGCACATCCCCTTTCTGGCAACCCCCTGATTTACCTTTATGTTGGGTGGGCGGCGCCGAAAAAGTGATCACTTTTTTAAAAAAACATTTCTCAAACAAAAAAACTGTGTTTAGGGCCTAAATAGGGCATTTTTCACTGTTTGAGGCCTCAAAAGGGGGGCAAAAAGCCGTCAAAACACACTTACATGAGGTAAAAGGTTAAGAAGCACGAACAAGTCACCTTTTAAAGAAATTTGTTAGTAAGTATCATTTGTATCGTACATTATCATTAGATAAAGTTAACCTTTGTATAAAAATATGCGTGTTGTGTGTATTAGGCTGTCTTGAAAATTGTTTTATTTTTAATACACAGTGTTTTTGACATTTTTGAGATATACGGTTACCATTGAAACTGCCAAACTAACAACAATCTTACACATCAACATACATTTTTTATTTTTGAATTCGCCATTAAATTATGCTTATGATTCAAAAAATTTAGAAATGCTATGAAAGGATTAAATTTTCTTACAACTGTAGAAAATGTCTTTCAAAAAAGATTTATAACATCATTCTCGGTTCGCTCTCTTGGCTCATTCTGTATAGCATCGCATTGGTACTTATGACAGGTTGGCTCAATCTAGGCGAAATGTCTCCGTAACAATTGATAACCGTGACTATCTTTCACTGCAGAAATCATGAAGGATAAGTAGAAAGTCACTTGCAGTGAAATTAGGAAAATACTGGTTAGTTATCCGGGATAGACGTATATGAGGACCAACAGTCGAGATAGACTAAATATGCTATAATCCGTGTAAAAAGCAGAAAAGCAGCCAAAGCCCTTCTTGAACAGAACAAAAGAGAAAATCTGTCCTGTCTACTTCAGCAATAAGAGAGTTATGGACATAATTAAAACAATATTATTTTACTGTTCTATTGAATACAGAACCCAACATTAATTTATATTTACAAACGAAAAAAACAACAACAAAGAAACAAAATATCAATTAAATAGCTAAAACTAGAAATTATATAATGGTTTTGTAAGTATTAGATACTTATATCCATGACTTTTGGAATTAATCCAAAACACGTGTTTACTTCAAAATAATCGGCATATCTGTCAGTAGTGCTCATTCTTTAAACAAGTAAAATCACATCAAAATTGCGACATATTACTTCTGTTTTGATAAGGAAAAACAGACTGATCTCTGTATTGTGATCACGTGAACAAGAACCACTTGACAAATTTCCACTCGTCATCTTTCATTTAACCTTTATAATAAATAAGTGATTATACATAACTACTCAGTATGTAAAGGTCATTATCTCCACAAAATAAAACCGTGAATTATACTTTATCAACAAGTAAAATATGTGAAAATCGAAGTCCCGTGAAAACAATTAAATAAAAAAAAAATGTTTGAAATACGCCCTCTAGCACCGACATAAGCAATATCCCGTCTAAAAACATATAGTATGTGATTTAAAGATCCTAAAAAAACAGAAGATATAATTATAATACATTTAAAACAGTTCTGCATTACACTTAACAACTATTGGTATTAGTTATACATTATTAAATCAAAGTTTTATCACCATTGTTAATATTTATATTTTGTCATGCTTTGCCGATTATAATAAAACACTTGCCTTGCAAAATAATAGGAGCTGCATTTATAACACCATACAAAACTTATTGGCGAAATGCAACTAACAATTGCACAATTGAAACGCCTACAATCATGTTCAAGGGAACGGGGAAGGATCTACCCATAGCCGTGAATGCTACCACTTGACAAATTTCCACTCGTCATCTTTCATTTAACATTTATAATAAATAAGTGATTATACATAACTACTCAGTATGTAAAGGTCATTATCTCCACAAAATAAAACCGTGAATTATACTTTATCAACAAGTAAAATATGTGAAAATCGAAGTCCCGTGAAAACAATTAAATAAAAAATAAATGTTTGAAATACGCCCTCTTGCACCGACATAAGCAATATCCCGTCTAAAAACATATAGTATGTGATTTAAAGATCCAGATCCTAAAAAAAACAGAAGATATAATTGTAATACATTTAAAACAGTTCTACATTACACTTAACAACTATTGGTATTAGTATTAGTTATACATTATTAAATCAAATTTGTATCACCATTGTTAATATTTATATTTTGTCATGCTTTGCTGATTATAATAAAACACTTGCCTTGCAAAATAATAGGAGCTGCATTTATAACACCATACAAAACTTATTGGCGAAATGCAACTAACAATTGCTCAATTGAAACGCCTACAATCATGTTCAAGGGAACGGGGAAGGATCTACCCATAGCCGTGAATGCTAGTATTATTGGACACGAAGCTGTGTGGGTAGGATATTATCTAGCAGCTACAGCCTTCCATTATGTTGGTAAATATTAAAAGGAATTAATTACAATAAAATCTATGTTAACTTTATGTTTATGTTAAAATTAAATGAAGAAAATAAAAAAATGAAAGTCATATATATCAACAAATGAGACAGATTAGGATCATGTAAGGGTCTATGCCGAGTTGTTGAATTGAACAGTCCTCGGTTATTTTTAGGGTTACTGTGAATAATCTATCATAGTACAGTTTCTTTATTTTTTATTAATTACGTCATTTTCAAAAGTACGGAAAACCGGGTTTTTACAGGATGATAGTGCTTAGATACTTTTTTGTGAAATGCCTTAAACTGTAAAATTATTTTGTAAAATTCCAGGTTGTATAAAAAAGGAAAATATGGCTGCAATTGCCGAGTTTGAATACAACACTCCGGGTTTGTGTTACTCTGCATGCAACATGACATATTCGATTGGTGTCAGTGAGTCAAAAGTAAGCCTTGCTTTTTATCGCGGCTCAAGAAGTTTTATTTATGATTTTAAAAAAAATCATATTTATTACTTTAGATAATAGTAGGTTAACTGTAGAATTGAAATACATTTGATCGCTTTTATAATAAAACTATATTTGTAGAAGCATAAAAGAAAAAAAAAATGGCTCAGAGCAGTTCATTTTTTAAGCTTTGTAATAACTTTGTAAACAGTCGCCCGTACATTCAATCAGAGATGTTATATTTCTGATCTTTAAAGATCGTTCAGCACGACATAATTGCTGTGCTTGTGGTAATTTAAGTATTTCTTTTTTTTTTTTTTTCTTGTTGGGTGGTTCCAGTATTCCTCACTTGATTACTGTTGAATCACCCTTAGGATATGTTGCCTGCTTTTTAAATTTGTCTTTTTACGTATTATTATGCAGGCTTCATTTATTTAGTTCCGCCCATTGTTTTCTCGTTTAGGGCACACGCATTTTTTACTTGGGGACCATATGCCGCTTTTCATGGAATGGCACTAACGTGTCACATTGAAGGTTCCATGATAACCGCAACCACTGCGGATGTTTCAAAATTCAAAATTGTACCAATTCATTTTAAATGTTGAATTCTGCTCAAGCCAGTGCTCGTGAGCGTAGACGGTAATTTGCACTTTGTAAGGTCCATGAACAGGCTCAATCAAACTGAGCCTGCAACATTTTCAATTATTTTGTGTTGGACTTTCTTTAGGGATTCTTGCCTTCTCTATTTTAAGCAAGTAACAATGAAAATAGGGCGTATTTTAGAAAATTTGTATAGTTCATTGAATATACCGAGTGTGTGTAACATCATTCTCGAATAAATGCATAGGTACAAAATATGTCCCGAATGAATATTTTCCAACGTCATGCTTATATAGTATACAACAGACAAAATTGTGTTATTACGATATTTCTTTGCCTTTCAGTGTTACTGCTTTAACAACACTATTCCATCAGACAGGACATATCACTTATGTACCCAGGGTTGTAAAACGCAAATGAATATTGCTTGCGGCAGCAACAATTACATTTCAATTTACACTATTTACTCGTACGGTGAGATATCTACATCTTAAGTTGAACAATTGTATATAACTCATACATAAACATTATGTAAGATAAAGAGCATCGAAACATGAGGCTATCTGATTTATACGAGGGGACAAAGCCCCCGAGTATTAATCAGGTTGTCGAGTGTTTTGATGTTCTTTCTCTTTTGTATCATAGTTAAACATAAAAACACGTTCCCTGTTGTCACAATATGAAACCTCGGGAAAAAGTAACCAATGATCGAGCATCTGAATATGATATTTCTGTCGCTTTCCCTTTCTCTTCCGTCACAATAAGTAAACCCCAGCAAATATGAGCCAATGGGCATGCTCTTGGGTGCGGGTAACTGATTCCTGCACTCCAGTTAACGCACTATGCATGTATATGTATACGATTTAACACTGGCACATTTTCAACAGAAAGGTCCTCAAACTATGATACAATTGAAATTAAGAATAAAAATGACTTATACATATACATTTATCATTGGACGTATCAGACAATGTCAATCAAGTAGAACCAAAGTCTTAATTTCTGCCTTAATGATTGTGCATAAAGTTTCGTGGTCATAAAATCTTAACACATTACGAAAATCATGTAAACATTATACCGATAGGTATAATACAGATGTTCCTAATGTAGTTCTTTCATAGAAAATTGCATTGTTTCTTAAAACTTTTTTCAGCAAATCTTTTCAGTGGAAGTGGGAGGTGTCTTCAATATGAGTTCAAAAATTATACGTCCACATGGATGTGGGAAAACTGCGGATCAGGAAATCAGATCATATGTAGATTTAGTGAGAAACAAAATGAAAGCATATTTATACTTATAAAGGATAGTTAAATATCTAAATACATACACAATACAAATATTTACAGTAAAATTAAAGTGAATAACTTTATGAATTAATTGATTATATTATAATGCTTGTTCTTTTATTACGTCAAAAGTTTTACGGAAATGTATGCATTTCGTATTTGTGAACCATTTTCAAATTGTTTTAAAGATATACACTTTTTTTGCCAGATGATACGTATATTATTGAAATATATAAGGAAAATGGAAACATAAAAAAGAAGTGGTGGAGACCATCAATGAACGAATGTTTTAAATTGTCGAAATTACCAACATCAGTCAAAGACCTGGAACATCTTGAAAGAGGAACTAACCTTGGGAAATCATGGGCTGGTGTCATTTCAAGTGACGTTATTTACAGAAGCGGTGTGTAATTAATGTTTTATGTTTAAGGAAAAAATATTGAGAATCATTTTAAAGGCATTAATTTTAACACACGCTGATACAGAAAATAAGAATTAACAATAAACTAGTATATAGTATGTATATATGCATATGTTTTAACCCTTTCCTTCATGAGAATATTGTGAAAAAAGGCCGTTTTTATTGAAAAGCCTACTGTTACAAGTTCAAACTGCTATGAAACTATGAAAAATGCTTCAATACTAATGAGACATGGCACAAATGTTGACCGGAACATGGTCCCTGTAACAGCATGCTTAATCTTAAATTTACTGTAGCATTGGCAACGGCGTCTCAAAATTGCCAAAAATCACTATTTTGCTTTTTCCCCATCAAATCTGATTTCTATGTGCTGCAATTTCTAGATGGATTGAGATAGTGTAAAAGTATTTCAGCGTTATGTTACTGTAAGATCGACCTGAGGTCATTTTTAGCCTGTTACATCTCCAAAATGTTCTTGGCATTGAGGGGGGCGCCGCCCCCTTCAAACCCATGAAACAGAAGGGGACACATCACCATTCTGGCAACCCCCTGATGTACCTTTTTGAGGGGGGCGGTGCCGATAAAGTGGCCACTTATTTAATCAACTTTTCTCAAACGAAAAACAGTGTTTGGGGCCTAAAGGACATTGTTTCGCTGTTTGAGGCCTCAAAAAGGCGGTGGGGGTGGAAAATCCGTCAAAACACGTCTATATGAGGAAAAGGGTTAAAAGGCATGAATGAATTTAAGACATTTGATATATATGTAGTATTCATTACAGAAACATCTTTTATATGACAAATAATTATACATTTCTTTTTTCTGTGAATAGATCACGAAGCTCCGTATATGGAGTTGAAACAGTTTGGCTACCTTCAAAGAAACGAGACAAATGACATTGTATTATTAAAATTTGATAAAGAAAACAAAATCCAAAGATTCACACTTTGTAAAAATGGTAAAGTTAATGTGCTTTTTAAGCTACTATAAAAATCACCTAAATGATTTTGTTACATTTATAAGGTTATATCTGCACAACGGAAATATATATCCTCAGATTGAATAGCTTTCAATAATATAATGCAATTTCTGAAATTTTATTTTCGTTTCGTGTTTCAATAGTTAACAATTCTTAGATATTGGTACTACCAATCATGACATAAGCTGATAAATAAATTTGTTCAATTCTAAATAAATATGTAAATACAAATTGTTACTATCACATCATATCAAACCTCTTTTATATAATACAACACAAACAATAACTTGTAAAACAACAAGCGAAAAACTAACAACAATGACAAGTGATAATTTTACTGCAGAATCAGCAAAAAGGCCAGGTGATGATAAATCTAAACAAACAAAAACAGACCAAGTTAGTGCAACAATAGGTATGTTTTAGAAGACAATTTCTATTCTTGATTTTTAATTGTTAGACGCATTCATATTTATTCAGCTGTTGCCAAAAAACACGTACCTTGTAGTTTTTTTAGTTATCGAATCTATGATGTCTTTCAGCCACAGATATTGGCATCGCTGTAGGTGTTTCCGTAGCCATCTTCATTACCGTTGTAACTATTGTTGTAGGATTTATAATAATAAGAAGGTACCAATTTAAAACTATCTTCATTTGATCCTTGATAGTATGCATTTTAGTTATATATGCAAATAAGTTTTCATTCATATGGATAAAGTTCATTGCAAACATGGCATTGTATCATGTTATTAATTATTCGCGATGATCAAATGCATTTTTATAAACGATTCTCGATTTTGAATACATTGCGCTTATAACATAACAATATTCATTACATGTCTTAAAATTAAGTGTTTAATGGGAGTTCTTTTTCTTTTTTAATAAAACGACAACAAAAAACACATGATATTTAAATGTGTGTTCCAATGTTCCTACTTGAATAATGTTTAATCACCCTTAGGATATGTTGCATGCTTTTTAACTTGTCTTTTGACGTCTTATCTGTGATACGCAGGCTTCATAACCTCTGATCCCAATTCAAAATTCCATTTTATTTAGTTCCGCCCATTGTTTTCTCGTTACGGGCACACGCTATTTATTACTTGGGGACCATATGCCGCTTTTCATGGAATGGCATGATAACCGCCATATGAACACATCTGCGGATGTTTCTAAATTCAAAATTTTGCCATTTCATTTTTAATTGTTGAATTCTGCTTAAGCCGGTGCTAGGGGGTGTGGACGGTAGTTTGCAATTGACAGTACCGTCCATGAACAGGCTCAATCAAACCGAGCCTGCAACATTTTCAATTTTGACGTGTTTGGCTTTCTTAAGGGATTCTTATTTTCTCTTTTGTCTTTTTGAACAAAAAAAAAACAACATTTTCTTATGTGGACTATATTCACTATAGTTTTAAATCGCCTTTTTCGCCGATTCTTTCTTTTGTAAATAAATCGGTTTGAAGGTGAAGAGGCGAGAATTAAGCATTAATTTTAATCATTTAAGCGCATTGTCAAGTATATACCGAAATACGGTATTTAATGTGGTACTTTAAAACTTTTTAGCCTCCCTCATCCTAAACTTGAATAACATAATATCGTATATCTACAAAAATCACATTTAATTCCGATTTTATTACTCAATACAAAACGAAGAAACTGTTCTAAGAGCCGAAAACATTATAAATATGATAATATAATGGTTTATCGATTAATTTCAGTAATTTGATTATTCTAAGCAAGATGAGTCCATTATATGTGGAAAATGAATAATGACATATGATTTGTCCTTCAGAGGGAAGGTGCCGTCTTTATGTTGCAAAAAAGCACTGCATGACCAATCTTCAAAAAGCACAATGAATACATTCATAGTTAACAACTCCAACACAATACCTCTTGAATGTCACAAGGGAAAGGTTGGCGAAGTTATTCCGCAAACAGCCATTGTATCAGAAGATGATGTCCTGGAAAATAGCGGACATCGTCCACATGATAACTTTATTCTTGAAAAGACTGAAACTGATTATAGTACAACTTATGAAATTGCGGATTCAAATTCATGTCAAGTTGAAGTAAATGTGTATAATACATTGACGTCAAGTGTAAAACTAGGTGGTAACTTTGACAATACATACGATACAGCAGAGAAAGCAGCTATGAAGCTAAAGCCCAAGCATGGTGAAAAGGATAAATCCTTTGCAAATGAAACGATGGAGGAAACAGATGACGATCCTTACAATCATTTATATGAAGGTGAACAATTATTGAAAAATGTCAGAACAGATCATGTTTATGGTGTAACACAATATGATGAATATGCAAACTGCAGAAAAAGTCTCGGAAAACATCTTCAGGATGTTGAAGATACGTACAATCATACAATTACATCTCCGGATGCTCAGGATTTTCAAGACGTTTACAATCATACAAACCAAACTTCAGGACGTTAACTTACAATTATACAAGCACACATTGTTATCAATAACATAAAAGACATTATGCAAACAAACAAATATTTTAATCGCATGCCTGTCTCAATGACGGATAATATGCTTTTAATACATATACATATATATTTTTTATGCATTTGATTTTTGTGCCAGTTCTGTTTCTCTTTTTACTTTTATAGTTTCATGAATTTAACATGCTTTGTATTCAAAATTATGAAACAATACCAGAGTATACAACATATGATGAAGTAAAACGAAAGTAATTGCCTAATGCTATTTCCTAAGAAATAATGCCGGTCTTTTATTACAGAAATTTGTATAGCATGATGACATGACCATCAAAAGAACAGACGATATAACTCATTGTTTAGCGATCCGTCTTGTTACAATCTCTTGTAAAGTCTTAGTTGAAATGCAGACGAAAAACAAAATGAATTTGACAATAAAGCAAAACACCTGACTCTTCTGAATTATGGTTCTTTGTCAATTTATATTTTCTAGTGGGCATCTATGTATAATTTTCGAGTTTAGTCTCGAGTTATGCTAAGGACATATAGGGCAAGCTAAGAGAATTAAAGAAAGAGAGATAATAGGAAAGAGTACCGGCCTAAGTTAGTCATTTTTATTGGCCATTAGTACTCTCATATATACGTTTTAATTAGGTTTAAAGTCAACAACTTGTATGGCCTGGAATCCTACTTTAGATAAATGAATTAAGAACTATTTTTTGGCAATTGTTTAATGGGAGACAATGTAAAGTATATATTGATGCATGCTTATAGATAACGGTATTTTTCCTAGATAATAGTTACATATATTTCATGCTGAAAGTAAATCACATTTAATTTTCGGACAAGAGATTATTTGGAATATAATGATATAGGGGATATTACAAAACAAAACAGAGAAGAGTTATGGCTTGTTCTTAGTTGCCACCTTTTAACATTTCAAGTTTTAATCAAATTGAATATCAAATACAATTAAGTTGCACTACGGCCTTAATATAGGAAGGAAGAAGGTATATATTTTAGCCCACTCTTTCCGGTAGGGCATAATTAAGTTATTGTTTGTTGTAATCTATAGTTAAACGATTGTGGTGGTATCTATTTTACACCTTTAATTCAGTTTATATTTCTTTTTATATACAAGCAATAACATTTTAGGCAAACTATTCGGATCATATGTCAACAAGTGTTATGATGTTAATATTTTTCCTTGTTTGAACTGCATTGCAGTAAAGTATACATATCTTCTTGTTAGCATACAAAAGTCATTAAGGTCTGAAATGTTGTAAAATTTCGGTTGGAAAGTCGTGCGCTACCTTAAATGAAATATCAAATGATCTCTTTCCCAAACTTAGTCAGCAATGACATTTAACATGCGTTATAAAACATATTGGTAATTCTGAAAGGTACTCGTACCCACGATCCACATAGCAGTATATATTGGTTATCAACCAGGTATATTATTTAACTATAGTCAGTTCAGGTTTTAATTATCACGAGTTGCGAGTAATCGAGTGAAAATGTTTGTTTCATGGCAGTCGTTTGAACAGGTTTTCGTCAATAAATCTGACTTTTGCTTGCAAAATGCCTCAAATTGTTAACATTTAGGCTGAATAAGTCAAGGAAACACGTTCATATCTATTTATTTTCGTTTATTGTATAATGTTGTATGAACGACATATTACAAAGTAACATTGAAGCGTGTCCATTTACTTAATAACTTCCTGATACGATTGAATTTTAGCAAACAGGAAAAAATAAACTGACGAGAAAGATTAATATCAAAATGAGGAATGTTAGGAAGATATTATCGTCCACTATGAAAATATATATAGATATTACTTAAAAGTCCATTGTGCTCAGAAATGCTTTTATGATTAATTCTCAAAAGCTTTTCAATTTTCTTGTCCTTTCTAGTATCCAAACAAATACTCATTAGTTAATTATCATCTGAAAGCTCTTTTTCATCTGTTGATGTTGTTGTTGTGTGTTTTTTGTTTTGTTTTGTTTTTTTAATCTTTTTTTGTTTGTTTTTTTTTGTATTGCTTTTTTTTTTTTTTTGGAGGGGGGGGGGGGCGATGGGTAATCGGTACATTTATACATTTATAGCATATTAGTATTTTGTGTAGGAGTCAAACTACGACTTTGTTTACATTTTTACTTTCAAATTTAAAGCTACTTTCTCCGAGTAACAATCATCTGAAAAACTCTAAAGCCAGTATTTAAACAGCATAAAATTATGTTTGCCCTTTCCAAAGAAGTAAACATTTATTTGTTTCTTAGATAGAATGCGCCTTACCGTTTACTATGTTTAAAAAAGTAAAACAAAAATACTTTACCTTTCGTGTAATAAATACTATGTTCATTTATTATGTTTAAGAAAACGGTAACTCGTTTATTAAATTCAGTACCAATAAATATAGATGAGATGTTTCGAATCACGTTTGTCCTTATTGATAACTTTTATACGTGCAAGTTTAATAACAAGTAAAATGGTTTCCTGCGGGGAACATATTAATGATATAAAGATATTTCATTTAACTATTTTCAACATTGTTTTTTTTTTTTTTGGGGGGGGGGGGGGTAAATAAACGTTGGTATCAGGAATATAGTTGACAATAATCGATCAATGTAGAAGAAGGTCTTTGGAAACTGGTGACCGTTGATGACCGAAGAAGGTCGAACATAAAACAATTATTTCTTTTTAAGAAAATGATTAAATAGGCCTACCATTTTATGAATAATTCCGAGCAAAAAAATATAAAATAAAGTAAACACACAAGTCTTCGCAGAAAATATCTCTATTTATTATGGCAGATGCCACTACGAATATTTTAATTTTGTAGATTTTCAGTATAAACAATTTATTGTTTGTAACATTTTGAGATACATATTAAAGAAACATTGATAATTTTCAAACACATCATTCAAGTTTTTCCACCTTAAAGGGTAAAATAGTTATAGAAAATTAAAAATATCACGTAATAGTTTTTTTTGTTCTTAATTAGGTGTAATTCTGACTGATTCCCTTGAGGATTATCCGTAACGTACCGGCAAACGGTATTTAGCCAGGTTTTCGAAAAGGTCAATTAACCAATCATGTACGGTTTACAGATCACATGCTCCTCCATGTACCGAAAACAGGTCACGTGCTCCTCCATGCCTCAAAAGTTAAACGCGTACCAATACCCTGCGGTCTCCAGACCGCAGGGAATCATATGACCTCTGCATCAATATAAGATAAAATGGTACACTGTAGGATATCAATTGTATTATGTGTCGTGTGATAAAGATAATCATTGTTAACACAGACAAATATCATAAATTTAACTTCCGGTGGTATAGAAAAGAAGGGAATAGTTTTAAGCAAAGTATACTCAATAAAGTTTGAATGAACAGTTAACTAATTCAAATTGAGAAGTTTGAGAGGTTATTACCTTGTAGAAATGATTTATTATTTCTATACCTTCCTTGTTTTTATGCACATTTAGATAATGTTTTTTGTTCGAGATCACTTTCGGCTTGTCGCATATGTTTATGTGCAATGTATACAAAACAAAACTATAGTGTATGAGAATAAAAGATAAATCAGCATGCGAAAAAAAAAACCAAAAAATAAAACATATATATTTTCTGTTATTTACACATATTCATCCTTGCTTCACTATATGGTATATCAATGTTATTTTTCACTTCGTCGCAGTCTGAATGTATTTACATTTCTTTTTTATAAAATCAATATATAATTAGAAATAATTATATTGTCGCAGAATCAAGTATTTGTCTCCGTGCTGTTTTTATAAATGACCTTAAATCTGTTGTATAGTTCGTAATAAAATCGAAAAATATACTACAGTCATCAAACATATATAATAGTTGTAATAGTAATGTCACATTTGCGAGGGCTCAATAACATTAATAAACTGTGAGTACTTGTTTTTTAACGAGATTTATGAACAAGTGAGAAAGAAAGGTCTAACGATAAAAAGTAATTTTGTCAATAATTTTGTTATGGATTTTGTAATCAATGTTTTAAAAAGTATTGATACCCTTCGTAAATTATGTTATACCATTTCGAACATACCAGTTTGTTGCATAATTTTCAGTTGTCATAAACCATTAGACAATCCTACGTTCTTAAGTCGTTAGAGAAGTGGTTTATTGAACATCATTTTATAGCTTGTTTGTTACTGAATCGTGTAACAAGGAAGAAGTCAGTCGCTGTATAACTGAAACGTCTTCTTTATTTTAAAATGTTTCTTAAAAGATGTGTTAGTTGTGTTCTCCTGTGGATTATGTTTATTCAGGGTATCATATAGTTATTATGATTAATAATATTTTTTAATCTGTTTTCTAATCCTTTTGGTCATTTACTGGTAGACAATTTACCACACATGATTAATTCATTGAATATTTTTTCTTTGTAATGATTCAAACATCATAGATAAATTATTCTGTTGTCATTTTGATAATTTTACTTTTTGAATTAATGTTCAGGAAGATTTTAAAATTGAAATCTTGTGAAATGTGTGTTCAAGGTGGTACATAAAGAAAGTCTTTTTTAGTCCCAAAAACAGTTTAAGGGATGTTTGTCTATAAAGAATTCATATTCTATATCTGTTATCCCTTTTGAATTGACAATAGGACTGGTCTATAGTAGGCACATTTTTATTAGTATAAAATAACCTATGGTGCTAAGCAAAAGTTGAGAAGTATAATTGCTTGAAACTAAAACTGAAATAGGTATATTTGGTATGTTGTCAAAAACATGTTGAAGTTTCTGCACCGTAGATTTGTTCCCTTATAGATGAAATAGCCATTAGTAATTTACTCATTCAAATAGAATTTAACCAATCGGTAATTGCCTTGATTTTGTTCTGATCTCTATCTCGAATGACATTCATGAGTCATTGGTCGGATCGTGGGACTTTCATTGGTAAGGTTAGTGTCCTTTCTGCGCTAGTTTCTGATCAACCAAATACTTGAGATCAAAGTTTGAGCTGAGAAATATTGCATAGCCTCGGAATATTATCTGATATAAAGAATCCTCCGAAGTTGTGGACAGTAATGTAACTAAAGATAAGTTTTATAATCTTACAAACAAACAAGTTTGAACAAATATTTCGCACAAATATTACCGGGGTATTATCATGTCAGATCTTCTAACATGTAACATGTTGAAATAAAAAATAAGCTAAGAGGCTAACAAATAAGAGTATTCATAGCATACATTTGACAATATATGTATTAAATTAATATTTTACCACAAAAGTTAATAACAGAGTGAGTTGAATTTTTGCGTACGCTGAAAATTATATGTGTTGTGGTTGAAAAAAAAAATTGTACCTTAGGATTGGCATACTCACTTACAGTCTATACACTTAACAACATATTTACTCTTAAGAGCAGTTTCTAATTTTCCATAACCATTTAGATACAAAATATTGAGAAAATGTTTTATGATATAGAAACAATAAAGTAGCGCCCAAACTTCAGTATATTCTATGCTCATCCCTGAGTAAGATAATTTAATAACAAATATCTTTTTTGAAACCTATTTAAATTTTAACTGAATATTTATAATTTTAATGAAATAATGTATAACTATGCATGGGATGCTTCGATCACTACGGGAGAAGTAAAGTTGGTCATTTCTTAGAAACACAAGCAGTTTTTTAATGACAATCTTTAACCATGTTTTGGAAGAATTTTGAACACACCATATCTACTTTGTGTGAAGTCTAAACATGTTTACTTTAAATTATCAATACAATTAATATTAAAATTTAAGCAAAGTATATCTTAAAGTTTAATTTTAACTAAAATGTAAAAAAGTACTGCAAATATTATTAATTCTTTTCTTGAAATAACATAAGGAAAAATAGTAAGAAAAAGGTGAAACTTAAATATATTATTTGATGATACTAAAACATTTTTCACGCTTTACAACGATAATCTTAATTTTCATTGTGCGGTTGACTTATATTACACAAACCGACCAGGAAGTGAAGAATAAGAAATATGAAAATAGTTTGAAAATGTCGAAAATGGCTGACATAGTTTTAATGATTGTATTGTGGATTTACATTTATAAAGGTATTGATTTAAATTGTTTCGTTAATTTTAAGCTATTGTTTAATTAATAGATTTTAGTATAACCTTCTGTACCGTAAGGTTTTTTTTTTTATCAAATTCGTACTTTGTAGAGTGAAGAGCTTCTATACGACAGCCGTATGTTTTTTATTTATTCATTAAACATAGAGTTAAGTACAAATAAATGCATCCTTAAAATATAACATTCTACAAGTTAAAGCTGATGAATGTATAAAACTAATAGCTTTTGAAAATGAGCACCTGATGATCATATTTAATCGGTTGAGATGTTAATTGCCACTTAAATATGTATGTTCCTCTTCATATGTTAGCCTCAAACAGTTTTTTAATAGATTTTAAAAGTGTATCAAATATTATGGCTTAAATATTCTGTGTATCTTTTCTATACATTAAAATGGCGATTTAATCTGATGCGCAGTAACCACAGACACTTGGGGTGTGGAGCTAAAACACGGCTTATATTATTTTTGAAATATATGATCAGTATATGTGCTAGGATTGACAAATTAACATTTTATTTGGATTTAAAGGCATTTTGAGCTCCACACCCACATAGTATGTGCAGTAACTTGATATTTTTCTTTTTTGCATTATTTCATTTTATTATATGCGACTAATATGTGTTTTACGAGAATTTTTATGTTTATTTGTTTTGTACTATAAAGAGAGGGTTTATAATTACAAGTATCTCATGTTACATACATCGTTATTAACTGTTTAAAATAATATATTATAAATAAAGTATATAATTATATTGTACGTAAATATAAAATAATCAATTCGCTTAAATACAACCTGACATAATTATTAGTAAACACGCGATAATTATCACCTTAAAAGGGCAAAATTTAGTACTAAATTTGGCATGTTTTAAATTTCGCCAGTCTCTCAAGCAATAATTATCGCCCTCTTTATAGACAAGAAACACTTATACTAGTGAAATTTAACAATTTCAACTCGATGATTATCGTCTTATTTTGCATATGTTGTGTGTTCCTCGCACGATAATTGTCGCTATGAAGGGCGCTTGTTATCGCTTTGAAGGGCGCTAATTATCGCATTAGAGACAAGCGAAATTTGACACATGCGAAATGTAGTCTATATTTTGCCTTTTAGAGACGATAATTATCACGTGTTTAAATTTCGCTGGTCTCTTATGCGATACTTAGCACCCTTCAAAGCGATAATTGTCGCGTGAGGAACATACAACATACGAAAATTAAGAATATTATTGTCGGGGCAAACTTCTAATTTCGCTATTATATGTTTCCTTGTTCTCAAGAAAATGAGTTCGATAGACCAGCAAAATTAAAGACATACGAAATTTAGTACTACATTTCGCCCTTTTGAGGCGTGCAACTATAGAAATATTGTGGACGAAATAAGACACCGTAAAAATGATATTTGCTTTGTCAGAAATCATGTAGGATTAACAGTAAGTCACTTGAAGTGAAATGAGTAATATTGCTTAGTTATTCGGGAAAGCCGTGATGGTGAATCAACTACAGAGATATGGCCAAGTGTTGTAATCGGCGTAAAAAGCAGAAAAACAGCCAAAAGCCTTCTTTAATAGAACAAAAAAGAAAGTCCGTCCTGTCTACTTTGGCAATAAGAACGCTGTGGACATAGCAAGAACAATATTATTTTACTATTCTGATACATACAAAACTCAACACTTAACTTCTGTTCACAAATGAACAAGCAATGGATATATAATTGCTATAATTGTGAGTAATATAATGAGTTTGTAAGTTCATTATATTAGATAATTTATGACTTTTTGGAATCAATTTTTTAGATACACGTGTTTCTTTCAAATAATCAGAATAATCGACATATCTGCATATTCTTAAAGTAGCAAACTATACTAAATTTGCATATTTGTGAAAATAACTTTTTGTTTTCGAAGATTCAATAGCAAAATCAGGAATAATAATTAATACATTATCGAAACATTTTTTTAATTTTGACATCTGAATCGTGATAAATTGAACAAAAATCACGAGGCAAACTTTCGAATTGGCATTTCTAATTTAAAATAATTGTAAACAGACAAAGAAATGAAGATGCATAATTTATTCAATACTTTAGAGCAGTATCTTTACATAAACAGTAAATTATACTTTTAAATTAAAACTATAAATATATCTGAAAAAGCGAGGTTCCGAGAAAACTATTAAAGCAAAAGGAATTGTTTTAATTCTCTGAAGCAACCTTGCGCCCTGTCCTGTTGTTCTTTTGTTCCTCCTGGGCTACTGGCCGCTGGTTCTTGTTGCTGGGTCGTGTGGGGTTGCGTTCATTGAACGCCGCATTTCCTTGCTGATCTTGTTAACCATATTTTATTGAGTCTGTTGATAAAAGACAATTGATCGTGCAAAAACTCCACATACACTTGCCCCGACTAAAGTGGCATTCCATCTCAAAACTTTAAGTATTTGATTCAAAGATCCCAAAATGAAGCAGAAAAAGTATAATACATTTTACAACTACAGCACAACACTGAACACCTAATGGCAGCAGCTATACGTTTGATAATAAAAGCAAATTATCATTATTGTTGTGTTTTGTCTTGCTTTGAAAGGAGCTGCATACATGACACCATATAACACAACTTTTTCTCTTTTTCAGCTGTTTCTCTATTTAGCACAACCAGGTCGGTTCGCCTATCCCAGCTTAAACCTCCCAACGTCATAACTGACCCACAACCGTAGCGGTAATTCTCAGCAATATTTGCACTCTGAAACCGTTAAACTCGTTTTTTCCAGACTCTAGCACGCCTATCTTTGAGGTCTAGGTAGACCCTGGACTCTTCAGTGAACGGAACGTGTCTTCAGTGTTGCATGGTTCACTGTGTAAGCACCATAGTCCATTCAAAAGGGCCGACCTAAAGCATGCGTCCTGGCGGGTGTACCATGTAGCCAGTATCCAGGCTCTGGTGATTACAGTGTGGTGTAAACCAAGCGCCGCACCAACCTTGCGGAAGGTGGCCCACCTACAGGCTTCATCCCTACAGTGCTCCATTACTCTGTTTCTCTAAAATGCAGTCTAATGTTAGCATTCTCCATATCGAAATGACAAATATAAGAAATGTAAGACACTGAATGACAATAAGCCGGTAATGTCGTCGTATAACAAAAGACACGTGAAAACATGAAATTATTGGGGTTTACGCTTTCCATGCTACCTAGACGAATTACAAAGGATTAGTCTACACGGATTTATGTCAGGGGACTATCTCAAAATATTGTTAAATCAGAATTTTTAACATTTTGAAAACAAATTTGTTTTTTACTGGTGATGATAAAAAATAACCTATGGTGCTTAGCAAAAGTTCAGAAGTATAATTGCTTGAGACTAAAACTGAAATAGGTATAATTGGTATATTGTCAAAAACATGTTGAAGTTTCTACACTGTAGATTTGTTCCCTTCAGATGAAATAGCCACTAGTAATTTACCCATTCAAATAGAATTTAACCAATCGTTAATTGTCTTGATTTTGTTCTGATCTCTATCTCGAATGACATCAATGAATTATTGGTCGTAACCTAGGACTTTCATTGGTAAGGCTAGTGTCCTTTCTGTGCTAGTTTCTGATCAACCAAATACTTGAGATCAAAGTTTGAGCTGAGAAATATTGCAACGCCTCGGAATATTATCTGATACAAAAAAACCTCCGAAGTTGTGGACAGTTATTTAATTAAAGATAAATTTTATGATCTTACAAACAGACAAGTTTAAATAAATAATTCGTACAAATATAACCGGCGTATTTTCATGTCAGATCTTCTAAACATGTTGAGATAAAAATAAGGTAAGAGGCTAACAAATAAAAGTATTCATACAATACATGTACATTTGGCAATATATGTATTAAAGTAATATTTTACCACGAAAGTTACAAGCAGAGGGAGTTGAATTACGCTGAAAATCATATGTTTTGTGGGTAAAAAATGTGTACCTTAAGCTTGGCATAATCACCTACAGTCTATACACTTAACAGCATATTTACTCTACAGAGCAGTTTCTAATTAGATACAAACTGGCAGTTTTTTAATAACAATCTTTATTCATATTTTGGAAGAATTTTGAACACACCATATCTACTTTGTGTGAAGTCTAAACGTGTTAATTTTAAATTATCAATAAGTTAAATATTAAAATTTAAGCAAAGTATATCTTAAAGTTTATATTAAACTAAAATGTAAAAAAATGTGAAACTTAAATCAATTATCTGAGGATACTAAAATATTTTAAACGCTTTACAACGATAAATGTTTATTTTCATTGTCCGGTTGATTTATATTACACAAACCGACCAGGAAGTTAAGAATAAGAAAAAATGAAAATAGTTTTAAAATGGCGAAAATGGCTGACATAGTTTTAATGATTGTAGTGTGGATTAACATTTATAAAGGTATTAAATTAAATTATGTTTTGTTAATTTTAAACTATTTTTTAATTCATATAATTTAGTATAACCTTCTGTACCGTTAGTTGTTTTTTTAATTAAATTTGTAGTACTTTGTAGAGTGAAGAACTTCTTTACGACGGACGTATGTTTTTTAATTTATTTATTAAACATAGAGTTAAGTACAATTAAATGCATCCTTAAAATTGAACATTCTCAAAACTGACGAATGTATAAAACGAATAGCTTTTAAACTAAGCAGCTGATGTTTATATTTAATCGGTTGAGATGTTTATGGCCACTTCAATATGTATGTCATTCTTCATATTTTAGCCTCAAACAATTTTTAATAGATTTTCAAAGTGTATCAAAAATTCTGGCCTAAATATTCTGTGTATCTTTTATATACATTAAAATGGCGAT
Organism: Ruditapes philippinarum; assembly: GCF_026571515.1. Classification (NCBI taxonomy): domain Eukaryota; kingdom Metazoa; phylum Mollusca; class Bivalvia; order Venerida; family Veneridae; genus Ruditapes; species Ruditapes philippinarum. The sequence goes on from NW_026859636.1 coordinate 28,462, forward strand.
TTAATCTGATGCGCAGTAACCACAGGCGCTTGGGGTGTGGAGTTAAAAAACGGCTTATGTTATTTTTTATATATATGATCAGTATATGTGCTGGGATTGACAAATAAACATTTTATTTGGATTTAAAGGCATTTTAAACTCCACACTCAAATAGTCTGTGCAGTAACTTGATATTTTCCTTTTTTGCATAATTTCTGTTTTATGATATGCGACTATTATGTTTTCCGAGAATTTTTATGTTTATTTGTTTCGTATTATAATGAAAAGGTTTATAATTACAAGTATCTCTTGTTACATACATCGTTATTTACCTATGAAAATAATATATTATAAATAAAATATATAATTATATTGTACGTAAATATGAAATAATCAATCCGCTTAAATACAACCTGACATAATTATTGCCTCCATAAAACTAATATTTATGAAATCGAATAATTTCTGGTTTGATAACAATATTACACAAGTTGCTTATTTGTTCTAATAATGTTTGCAAAAATAACGAAGGATTGTGAATTTTAAATTTACGATATTTTTTCAAAAGCACATGTAGATGATGATTTAATTAATTTATTTCAAAACTTGACAGTGCGAGCAAACGATGCCAAAGTTTAAACAAAAATACGGTGTCCTATTTCGTCCACAAAATTTCGCTAGTAAACACGCGATAATCATCGCCTCAAAAGGGCAAAAATTTGTACTAAATTTCGCATGTCTTCAATTTCGCTAGTCTCTCGAGCGATAATTATCGCCCTCTTTAAAGACACGAAACACTTATACTTAGCGAAATTTAACAATTTCAACTCGATAATAATCGTCTTATTTCGGTTTGTCGTGAGTTTCTCGCGCGATAATTATCACTTTGAAGGGCGCAAATAATTGCTTTGAAGGGCGCTAATTATCACATGAGAGACTAGCGAAATTTGACACATGCGAAATTTAGTCTTTATTTTGCCTTTTAGAGACGATAATTATCGCATGTTTAAATTTCGCTAGATTCTTAAGCGATAATAAGCTCCCTTAAACGCGATAATTTTCGCGCGAGGAACATACAACATACGAAAATAAAGACGAAAATTATCGGGGCGAACTTCCAATTTCGCTATTATATGTTTCCCTGTTCTCAAGAAAATGCGAGATACTAGCAAAATTTAAGACATACGAAATTTAGTACTACATTTCGCCATTTTGAGGCGTGTAACTAGCGAAATTTTGTGGTTTGCGAAATGAGACTTCGTAAAAATGATATTTGCATCTTTGTTGGTTCACCCGCGTCGCTCAATATGAAGACCATCGGATTAGTAAACTTTGGGGGCTGGTCATATCATCAGGCGAGGCAAAATTTGTCGTAACAATGGAATTTGGACCATCAGCCGACTTGTCATTTGACTCTCACTGTTGTGTCAGAAATCATGTAGGATTAACAGTAAGTGACTTGAAGTGAAATTAGTAAATATTAGTTAGTTATCAGGGAAAGCCGTGGAGGTGAATCAACCACCGAGATATGGCCAAAAGTGTTATAATCGGCGCAAAAAGCAGAAAAAAACAGCCAAAAGCCTTCCTTAATAATACAAAAAGGCAGTCCGTCCTATTTTCTTTTGCAATAAGAGCGCTGTGGACATAGCAAGAACAATATTATTTTACTATTCTTATAAATACAAAACTCAACACTTAACTTCTGTTCACAAATGAACAAGCAATTAATATAAATTGAAAGTTATATAATAAGTTTGTAAGACTAGTATTAGTTCATTTATGATTTTTTAAAATCATTTTTAGATACACGTGTTTATTTTAATAATCAGAATAATCGACATATCTGTCAGCTATGCTTATTCTTTAAAACAGCATGGGTGCGTTTCATAAAGAATCGTAAGTCTAAAACATAAAACAAAAATTAGGACTGGAATAAGATTGCACTTAGTAGCGTTTCAAGAAACTCTCCTAACTCTTGCACTTAGAAATAGTCCTAACTTTGCACTTAAGACAGAATCTTCCTAATGGAGATAAAATAATCAATTGTGTCTTATCCTGCAAGTTATTGTCATGCAAAATAGTGAAGAATGACAGATGATTAAGCAGGCACTTGTAAAATATAATTATGGTGTTAATTGACATTAATACATTAATATTTCTTATCTATTAACTTACTTCACATCATTAATGTTATAATGTACGGGGACTAATAATTCTTTGAGTTTCTTTTAAAATTATTCTTAAAGTTCATATGGCAGACATGTTTCTTGAAACTATGTTTCATATTTTACTCAACTAAAAATAAACTACTTCTTTATATTTAGGAAATAAGTCTAAATTTTGAGGGAATTGTTGTTGGATAATGAGCCATCCGATTTCAAATGTGCAGGAATGTAATAACTAAGATAGGTAGGCCACAAGTAATTTATTACAAGACATTTGAATGATAAGCCATGCGTTATTTTAATGTTACATGAGAAAAATAATATCTATTTCCATTAAAATAATCAATAAAAACAAATGAACTTAATTTTGCTTATTTTTATGACGTTATTTGGTTTATTGACGTCATACAATGTGACTTCATATGATGTGTTATCCTTCCATTTTTTATGCCACGCATATATCATGTAGATCTAATAATTGACTGCCCTATCTGTTTATAGGGGAATAATGTGAAGTGTGTTTGAATTTTATGTAATTTTTAAAAGTTACTGAATCTTGAAAATAAAACATACGCCAAACTAAGTCTGGCAAAGCCATATCAGTCACAATGTAAGTATTAATATTATACTATGAGTGGTACGGATTTACTTTCACTAATAAAACCTATCATTACACTGGTAAGCAAAAATGAACATGTTTTTTTCTTACAATAGTTTTATTTACCTTATAAGTATTTTATTAATTCATGTGTATACACATAGCCAAAACTTATAATGATTCATATTAAATCAGTGTAATAATAACATTAATTGACAAAAATTTATTTAATATTACAGGTATTTATAACCTTTTCTTCACTTATACCCTCCATTGTTACGTATATATCTATATCGGACAATAACATAAGAGCTGCACTGTTTTTTTTTCAGCATTTGAAAGTTCTAAGTTTAGTCTTAAAATCGTACTTAGGACTATTTTTGAAACGCAGTTTTATCCCAGTTTTGCACTTACGACTAACATCGGTCCTAAGGTTCTTTATGAAACACACCCCAGAACTATAGAAAATTTGCATATTTGTGAAAGTAACATTTGAATACCCAAAACAACAACAACAATAAAAAATACAAAATAGAAACATTTTGTAAGTCTGACATCTGTATCGTGATTTATTGAACAAAAATCACGAGGCAAACTTTCTAATTGGCATTTCTTATTTAAAATAATTGAAAACAGACAAAGAAATGAAGATGCATAATTTATTCAATATTTTAGAGCAGTATCTTCACAAAAAGAAACAACAGTTAATTATACTTTTAAATTAAAAATATAAAGATATCTGAAAAAGCGAGGTTCCGTGAAAACTATTAAAGCAAAAGGAATTATTTTAATTCTCTGAAGCGACCTTTCGCCCTGTCCTGTTTTTTGTTTGGGTGCCTCCTGGGCTACTGGCCACTGGTTCTTGTTGCTGAGTCGTGTGGGGGTTGCGTTCATTGAACGCCGCCTTTCCTTGTTGATCTTAATTACCATATTTTATTGCATGTGTTAAAGAAAGACAATTGATCGTACAAAAACTCCACATACTCTTGCGCCGACTAAAGTGGTATTCTATCTCAAAACTTTAAGTAATTGATTCAAAGATCCCAAAAAGAAGCGGAAAAATACAATACATTTTACAACTACAGCACAACACTGAACACCTATACGTTTGATAAAAAAAAAAGCAAATTGTTAAAATCATTATTGTTATGTTTTGTCTTGCTTTGAAAGGAGCTGCATACATGTCACCATATAACACAACTTGGGAAAATGCAATTAGCAAATGCACAATTGAAACGCCTACAATCATGTTCAAAGGAACAGAGCAAAATTTATCCGTAGCCGTGAATGTTACTATTATTGGAAACCAAGAGGTGTGGGTAGGATATTATCTAGCAGCTACAGCCTTCCATTATGTTGGTAAATATGAAAAAAGAAATGAATACTTTAAAATATATGTTTCATTTAAACTAAGATTAAACAAAGAAATTTGAAAATAAGTCAATCATAAACAAATAAAACAGATAATGATTATTAAGGAATATGTGCAAAGTTGTTGAATTGAACAGTTTTAGATTATTTTCAAGGTTACTGGAATGTGCGAATGTTAAATCATAGTACAATCTCTGGTTTTACATTAAGTATGACACTTTCAAATTATTGATAACCGTTTTTTACAATGGTATCGTAAAAAGAGTTATTACAGGTGTTATGTAAAACACTTTTAAAAAAACCCTTAAAGTATATTTCATAAAATTCCCGGGGCTGTTTTAAAAAGGGGGAAAATATAAACTGCGTTTTGGGGGGTTTTTTTTTTGGAGTAAGGAACACCCTTTTTTGGGTTTTTACTCGCATCAAACAAGACATATTTAAATTGGGGGTTTCCCAACCATGTAAAAATTAGAAACACAAAATTCATTTTTCGAAAAAGGGATTTTTTTAAAACTAAAGAAAAGAATAAAAAGGCCAATTCAAAATAAAACGAGTAAGGTTTTTTTTTATGAAATTTAAAGGGGTGCTTTTTTAAATTTGGGAAACCCCCCTTTGGTTTTTTTTTTAAAATTAAAATATTTTTTAAAATTCTTAAAATAAAAATTTTAAAATTTAAATTTTGGTCTTTTAAACGGGTTCCAATTATAATTTTTAATTTTAAAATTTAAAGATAGGATCACCCCCTTTTTCAGACCTTTTTTATTTTCCAAACAATGTATTTTTTTTTGGCCAGTACTTTAAACCTTCGGGTTTTGGGTTTTTAATATTTCTGGTCTTCGGGATTTTAAAACTCCTTTTTCATTTATTTTTGGGAAAGGATAAATAAAGTTTGGTGGCGGGGGGCTTTTGGGAAATGTTTTTTTTTTTTTAAAAAAATTTCCCCTTTTTAAACCCAGACTTTTTTTACAAAACCAAATTTCGGGCAATTCGGGCATGTTTTTGCTTTTTTTCATTGTTTCCCAAACGAATAAACCCAAATTTTAAAAGTTTTTTATTTTTATAGGCAGAAATCGTAAAAGACATATTCTAGAAAATTTGGGGAGGTAAAAAAATAAAAATCAATTTTTTATTCAGTTTGGTGCAATTTTAATTTAAAAATTAAAGGGTATGAAGGAGAAATAATTGTCTTTTATATTTTTTTTTGTAACCTTTTTGGCAAAATTTTTAAACAAAACCAAAACGGGTTGTGATTGGTATTTTAAAAAAACTCCCACAACTTATTTGTATGTTTTAGTGTATTGCAAAAACAAAAACCATTCCACAAAAAGAATGTACATAAATTTGACGAAGCGATGTAAATCGCAAAAGGTATTTTGAAATGGGGCCAACAAAAAACCTTATTTGTCATTTTTATATTTACGATTCAAATGGTAGATTTTTTAAATCTTTAATTGAAAAAAAGTTTTTTAAAAAATTTAAAACATAAAAGAAATAAAGAGATTAACATTTATTTTATTTTGAAAAAAAGAGTTTAAAGCGTGTCGAACAAGATTGTTGATATATCATTTACATCTGGATGTTCGCTAAGATTAAATCATCAAGAATCGCATCTGCTACATATGAAACCAACTTTGTAAGTTTCACATTCTTCAGCAAAATCCTATTATGGAAGTGAGGGTTGTCTTCAATATGAGTTGAGAAATAACAAATCTGCATGGAAATGGGCAGGATGCAATTCAGACAAACAAATTATGTGTACATCTAGTAAGATTCATTCTCTCTTTTCAAAACATATTTGAGCAAATTTACACTTACATAGGATAATTTACTAAACACATTCAGACGAACATTTAACTAAGATAATGAAATGACAGTAAAACAAATTATAAACCAATATTTAATATATATTTTGTTCTTACACTATCCCGGCATTTCGTAAACACCAATAAATAAAAAGGAATAATTAAAGATAATTAGGTTCGTATCACGTTTATTTCAGAATTGATTTTTATTATATTTCAAATTTAATAATAGTTCATGTTCACTTTATCCAGATGAACGGTAATTCGGAAAAATATAAAAGGTTTTACCACAATAAAAAATGGCATGGACCCTGCTATAAAACATATTTTTTTAAAATCGTCAAATTACCAAATCAATAAAAAGGACCGGGAAACCCGGGAAAGAAAAACTAACCGGGGGAAATAATGGCCCGGGTGTCTTTTAATTTAAAGTTTTAAAAAAAAGGGGGTAGGTAATTGAGGGTTATTAAAAATTATTAGATTTTAAAATTTTATGAAAAGACAGTTTTTGAAAAAATAAATTTCATACCGCGGGAAACGATATAAAATAAAAATTCACCCTTTTTTTTAAAAAGGCTTTGAAAAACGTATTTCAAGTTAAGCACCCGGGAAAACAGAAATTTTTGGGGTTTGTTTTTAAAAGCAGAAAAGTTTAAAAAGTAAATTGTATCTATCAAAGAAAAACGAAATTTAAAAAAGGGGCCAAATTTAATTTAAAGGTGAAAAAAACGCAAGAACAAAAGTCATTTTTTTAAAAGAATTTTTAAAACAAAACTTTTCCTTTAAAATTTAAATTTTAAAAACAGCAGGGTGTTAAGGGTAATTTTATTCCCTTATATTTACATAATATTACACTTTTTTGGTTTTGGTAAAAATTTCATCGGCAATTTTGGAAGTGAGAAAAAAGAGGGAAACGTGCCCGGTTGCCCTTTTTCCCCAGCATTTTGGCAAAATACTTCAACCCGGGACGTTTTAGTCCCATAAAAAAAAAAACCAAAATTTTAAATCACAAAAAAAATTTAAAAATCGAAAATTAAAAGTAGTTTTTAAATTAAACATTTTAAAACATTTTGGGTTTAAAATTTTCGAATTTAAACATTTTTCCCAAAATTTTAAAATTAAAAAAATTTCTTTTTAAATAAATGAACTTTTTTCCAAAACAACATTTAAAGTTGACTCTTTATTTAAAATTAAACATATTTTTTCCATATTTCTTAAAAAAAAAAAAAACAAAAAAAAAAAAAAAATGAAAATTTCAAATACCCTTTTGTGATCGTAAAGGGAATTCTTTAAACAATCGTTTTTTTCCAGGGTTTTTTAAAGGGAAAACGGGGGCCCAGGGGAGCTTAAGAGGCTTTTTTTATTTTTTTTGCAAAAGTTTTTCATATATTTTTTATAATTTAATTTTAAAAACTAATTGGGAAAATTTTGGGTCTATAAATTTTAAATTAAAATTTCCTTGAAAACCCCCGACCCCTTTTTTTGGGTTCCGACGCGGGTTGCCCCATGCGAAAAAAAATTTAACAAATTTCCGTTTGGTTTTTTTTTCCAAAAAGTAACGGATCGCGTCGTAAAATGTCAAAATAAAGGGGTTTTCTGAAAAAGTTTCAAAATTTAGGTGTTTTGAAGCAGGATAATTTTTATGTTTGTTATATTGGGCCTTGTAGCGACCGCAAAAAGTATTTTTGTTTTCCCTTTTTTTTTAAATTTCTTTAATTCCAATCACATTTATCCCTTTTTTTTAAACGCAATTTTTGCTTTTTCCCGCTATTGAAAACACGATGTTTTTACAAAAGGCCCAAACATTTTAAAATTTGCCTCTTTGGATTTTCTTGGGATTTTCCTTTAATTCTACTTTATGGACATTAAAAATAAAAAGGGTTTTGACTTTTTAAATTGTTACTTTAAAAAGACATTTTCTGACTTTTTAAAAAATTCCCTTTTTTTCTTTAATAGTTTAAAAAGCCCCAATAAAAATTACGCCAAAAAGATATGGAAACCAAAAAAGAAAGAGAAAAGTGACACAGTTTTAAAAAAAAATTTTAAGTAAAAAAGGCCCCCAAAATCCAAAGATAAACCTGTGAAAAAAGGGTAAATATGCTTTTTAGCTAAAAAAATTTGCATAATTTTTAGTCAAAAGATTAAAATGTTTTAAAAACAAAAAGAAATGTGTAAAAGTAAAAAATTTAAATAGCTTTAAATAGGTATGAGTTTTTTTCCGGGAAATTTTATATCCGTGCCAGTTTCACGGGTAAATAAAATGATTTTTAAGTACAAACTGCAAAAAAAATTTTTAACCTCTAAATTTAAATTTTAATCATATAATTTTTTTTTAAAATTTTTAAACCCTTTCTTTTCCCTAAAAGAAAAAAAAAACCCGGAAGCAAAAAAATTTCCCAAAACAAAAAATGAAAAAAAAAAAGGGCAATGAAAAGTAAAAAAACAATTTACAAAAATTCAAAAAAAATGTTCAGGTGATGAAAAATCCGGACGTGGGGTTTTTAAAAACAGCTACCCAAACGAATTCAAAACGATCGAAGTATTTTTTTTCGTCCCAAATCTTTATTTTGCAGTAAAATAATTTTAACCCTGGTTTTTTTCAAAAAAGCATTTTTAAACTTTAAAAGAGAAAACAAAAATGATTTTTCAGATTTTTTATTAAAATACACTGATAATTTTAAAATTTTGTATTTTAAAAAAATTTTTTTAAAAATAAAGACTGACTTGCAATGTGGGAAAGAATGAATTAAATTCCCAATCAAAAACTGGCTTCATTTTTTGAAAAATTGGCAGATAAGGGGAAACCCTTTTAAAAAAGGGCCCAAACCATATCCCCAACAGAAATTCAATTCAATGGAAAAATTCCCCTACTTCTTTCAAAAAAGGCCCTGTTAGTTATACAAAGCACCAATTTTTCGCCCGTGCCCTAAAAATAGAAAGGAATTTTAGCAATATTCAAAAGGGGAATTTTACACTTTTACCTGATTTTCCCTCGTTTTAAAAATAAAAAAAAACAAGTTTAAAAAATGTTTTTGGGTTTAAATGTTGTTGTTTTTTTGACAGATTTCAAATATAAATTTAAAGAAATACTTTTTAAATTTTAAGGGGCCCTTATAAAAAAAAATTTGTTTTCAGGGAAAATGGGAGTACACAGTATTCAGGCGGAAATCAAGCTTTTGGGCATTTATTCATTCATTTTTATAAAGGTGTCCTTTTTTAAAAAATAAGAACTATTGAAAATGACAGAATTAACGTGTACACGAATAATAATATACACGAAAAAATTTTAAATTTGTTTTAAAAAATTTTTAATGAGGGGAAAAAAATTAAGAAAATTTTTGTTTTATGAAATTTCCTTCATTTTGAAATTTTGTAAAATAAAGTTTTTTATTTTATGATGCAATTTTTTTTCAAACGGGGTTTAACGTAATTGTCCCTGTCAGCTTTTCTACTGCGTATTTTTTTCTTATTGGAAATTTAAATTTTTTTGGATAAAACATTAAAAGACGGTAAGAAGTCAACATTTAAAAGTAATTCAAGTTTTGTAAATACAATAAAGATATGGAAAAAACTTTTTATTGGGGAAAAGCAAGCCTCTTTTTTTTTTAAATGGACGGGGGTTTTTTACCCTTTGCAATTTTTTACAGGAGTTTGATTTTAATTTTTTTTTAGACATTTAGGGGTTTTAAAGGCCCCTCACAGCTGTGGATTCGAAAACTCCCAAGGGGATTTTAGATTCTTTCATAAAGGGGAAAATTTTAAACCCAAGGGGAGCCCAGTTCTAATTCAAGTCCCGTTTGTGCCTTAATGGAAGGGGAAACACGAGGAGGGGGAAAGGGGAAAGTGGCAAATTTGGGGGAAAAAGGGTTTTTAGGAAAGAATTTTTTTGGGAGAATCGAAAAAAAAAAAAACAATTTCCCCCTTTTAAAAAACCCGGATTTAAACTTAAATTTTTGCGTTTTAAAAAAGGTTTTATTTTTTTTTTTCAGTGGACAAATTTAAAACCCAAATCTTTCCCGAAAAGTTCAATTTAGATTCTTTAGATTTTAAAAAAACGACCAAAATTTAATTAGCGTTCAAAAGGGGATATATTTTTCCCAAATCCAAATTAAAAGAAAACAGATGGTTTTTGTAGAGTTTCCATCAAACACCTTTAATGATTTTTAATAACATTTTGAAAAAAACGAAAAAAAATTTTTAAATTTTAGATTTTGAAAAAACCAAAGGGGAGGGGGATTTTTACATCAAATTTTAAATTGCAAGCTGATAAAAAAAAGTAAGGGTTTTGTACAAAAAAACATTTGAAAAAAATTATAAAACATCGGGGAAGGAACTTTTAATAAAAAAGTATATTTTGATATTTTGGGGGGCGGACGGTGAATAAACAGGGAATAAATTCTCCAAGGGGATAAATATTAAATAAGACCTAATTTTAAAGGGTTTAACTTTTAAAATCCCGGGGGATTTTTTTCCCCCATCATTTTTATAAATAAAAATAAAAGGAAAAACGTCTGTTTAAAAAAAGGTTTTTTCAATGTCCTTTAAAAAATTTTTTCTTTTGTTTTGAATTTTGTAAAGAATATCATCTTAACCCAATAGATGTTTTTATTTTTTAAAATTAGCGTTGGGTTTTTAAATTAAAAATTTCCCCAAAATCTTTATTTGGGTTTTTTTGACTTTTTAAAAAAAATTCACAAAAAGGGGTCTGTTTTAAAATTTTAAAAAAAGTTTTCCTTTCAGTTTTTTATGGCTTTTATCCTTTGTTTTGGCTGCAAAATTTTTGGAGGTGGTCAAAAAAATTAACTTTTGTGTGAAACATTCCTAATGGGATTGTTGAAAAGCACTAATGGAAAGTTATAAATTTTTTTTGACTTTTTCATTATCAAGTGTTTTTTAGCACAAAAAAGCCCGCACTTACATAAAAAAATTTTTGCATATATCAAACCTTCGTTCTATCATTCATTTCCATTTGCTATATCTAAAACGATAAACGATACCAAATAACTACTTTTAACAATTGTAAATGAAGCATTTTCGTGTAAAAAGACAAACACAGGGTATCAGATCTTTCCCAAAGTAATTTTTAATTTTCTTTTTTTTAAAATATACATAATCTGCTTGTATAAGAAGAAATTCACATTAAAGTTTAAGTAAAATGCCAAAATTTAATCAAAGTCTGCTTACTGAAAGAATGACATTGAACAAGCCTTTATACATAATAAACTCTCTAACAAACCGCTAATTTGTAAACGAAGTTGCAGACATTCCTTTGGTTAAAAGCACAATCTACATACAAATTACATCAATAAACATAATGTTATGAAAGCATCATATTATATTTTTTCGAAAGTCAAAATTATAAGCATAGCCAAAAACATCAAATTATCTTTGATTTCATTTTTTTTTTTATAAACCTTATAACAAAAATTTGCATTTGACCCAGCAAAACTTTTTTATCAAAACATGTGATTTTTTGTAATATTATATATTAGCAGTAACTGTCAGGCATATCAACAAATTAATGTATATTTCTATTCTTTTTATTAATCATATTACAGATATCTTTAAAAAAAATAATTTTGGGGGGGCCCCCCGAAAAGAAAATAAAAAATTTTCTGAAAATATAATTGAACATGCTTGAACTGTAATAGGTTTGAGTCTCATTTCCTTCTGCTGTTTTATAAATAGTTCTTGGAAAAATAAGAAAGGGGAATAAAAATCCCACATAGAGAAACAAACATAGTAAAAAATTGCATTACTCACAACAAAATAACATGAAAAGGCAGACTTGGGTTTGATAAATTTCCTAGCATAGCACCGGTTTGAGCGGTACTCAATTTTAAAAATACTTGAAAGTGTTGGAAATTAATTATCCCGAAAGACCACCTCTTGGTTATAAGAAGGAATATTAAAAAGAGATAATGACTTATGCAACATCTAAAACGCTTACAAAACAATTCAATTATTTTTTAGTTCCTTCTCAAAAATTCATGAAGTAAAAACAGAATTTCTTATCATAAACATCGTCAACTGAAATACATGAAAATGTTTTTTCTATTATTTGTAATATTATAATGTAAAGGTGTTTTAAAAAAAAAGCAATTATTCGTCATCAAACTAACAAGCAAAACAAACAAAGTCTGTCAAAATAGGTGTGCAAGCTTTCACAGTAATGAAAATGTTTTCCGGTGCTTCTTGAAAAGTATACATGATAAATGCATTGATATGTAAGATAACGTTATTATTAGCATACAATAGTTTAAACAGTTCATTACATAATTACATACATAGAACCTTAACGAGAAAACATATTGTAAACCAAAATTAGTCTAAACATTTTAAAAATCTGAAAATGTGTTTCAACAAAATGAATTGACATTCTTAAAATAATCAATATCATTGATTTTTGAATATTCATTTATTTATTTTCGAATCAAGACTGTCCGTATACAATGAGACTTCCTGCGCAGCAGGCTGGATGATGCAATAAGTATGTGCCCGTGTGACTTTTTATTATCTGAGCTGAGATCTTGTCTTGCGGTCTTCATTTAACATAGTAAATTACGTTCCGCAATTTTGTTCATTTAGCTGACTGTTGAAATTTACCATGAACGTTACTTTTGTTTAGGAAAAGTGTCAGGTGTTCTTTTGTCTAAAGCAAAACATCTGATACACATGTTTGGAATCAATTCCCCCTGAAAAACACTTTTGTTGTTATGGAAAAAAGTAAAATATTTTTTAAAAAAGTTTTTATTTCATTTTTTTTAATCAAAAAAAATTCGACTTTTGAATTTTCTCCTAAATTTTTGAAAAGTTTTAATCAAATAAACCCAAGGGACAAACCAAAACATTCTTTAAAAAAGTCTAACCCTTTAAACAAAAAAAAAGAATATTAAAGGGAATTTAGGTAATTTTTTTCCGGGTTTTGCAACAAATTAAAAACCCAACAACAAAAGCTGCCCCTAACATAAAAAAAGCTATTATACTGGAAATTAAAAGGAATAGTGACGTCAGAACCTTTTGTAAGAAAACCAATTTCGTTAGTCTTTTAATCAAAATAATAAAAAAAAACCCATTGGGATTTATTTTGTAAAAAAAAAATTGTTTAAAGATAAAATTTAAAAGAAATACGGAACCCTTTAAAAAAAAAGCCCAAAAAAGGGGAAAAGAAAAAAAGTTTCAGGCTCGGGTTTTTTTGAGTCTGTTCATGGGGGCGGACTGGAAAAAAGGAAGTTAAAAAGTCCTCCCAAACCATACACCGCTTAAACAGAATTCAAAAAATTTAAACAAAGATAATTTTGGTTAAAAATTTTAAAAAAAGAGACATTTCCCCAAAAAGTATTCATTAGGCCCTTTTAATTTTGAAAATGGTGGGGATTCCCTAAAAAAGGGGGGTTTTCCCCCCAGACAAAGAGTTTTACTCCAAAATTGATCTAATTTGCATAAGAATTTTATTTAAAAACTATAATCAAAGTTTTAAAAAAAAAATTAAGTAATTAAATTTGAAAAAAACTAAAATTTTTTTGAAAAAATTTAAATTTTTTTTTGAAAAATCTTTTTTTTTTTGATTGACAATATGCTTGTGTACTTGAATAATATGACAATTTTTGTACCAAGAAATAGACCGTTAAAGAACTATTCAAACTGTCTTCAAAATAGCACTTACCGTATGATGGAGTTTGTCCAATTCTTTGATACAAAGTCAGTTGTTCTTTTAGACGGAAATGTTGAATGTTCTAAATTTCCTGTCGGTAAGGTTGTGATATCATAGGGCTTGATCAATATTTCTGCAATAGATTAATTTTAGGTTAACGGTTTTGGTTTTTTTAATGTAAAATATTAAACTTCTTTAATTGACGGTTGTACTTAAAATGCAACAAAACACATCAATGCAGTCCATTTGATATCGAAACTAAATAACCTTATTATGTACATTATAAAAAGGTTAGTTTTATCGTAGTGTACTTACCTTGCAATGCGACATTATTACTTATGGCGTCGTTGTTAGCTTTGACACTGCTTCGCGTAGTATATTTATTTGGTATTTGACTAGTGGATGACACCAATTCATTATGACTTGTTGATTTTGTGCCAAGAACTGTATTTGAAGTTTACAATATGTTGAGAAAGAAGAAAATGGTTTTCCAAAACGAGTGATCAACAACATATTTCGATCGATATTAATTAAAGCAGTGTTGTTCAAAATAATTAAAATCAAATAAAAATAAAAACGCATAATACGCTTTCAGACAAAAATAGCTCGACTTCTATGGTTTCTTTGTTAAAGCATACGTCATCATCAAATGTAAAAGAGTGGGGCAAGTGGTTTGAAGTCAACGACCTTCAGCACTCGGCCACAGGCGCCAATAACCTTACTAATATCATAGTGCCAGACATTCTGACAAAATGCAATTAGATTAAAGGAAAAAATGAAGTTTAGAAAATAAAAAGGGGTCTTTTTTATTCAACCTTGTGACCTTGATGAAGATTCAATCAAAACTGACTGAAGCCAACTGCTAACTGAGATTGTTGAAGTTGGACGGCAGACGGCAGCTCAAACTTAAATTGAGTTTTATCAGCTAAAGAGAACTTACGTTGTTGAAGAAAAAACAGTTTTCGGTTAGCATCCATTTTAAAAGAAAGTTCTGTTACGTTTCCACGTCTTGATATATACCCAAATCTTGTGACGTCAGCAATACTGATTGAATTTGAAGTCTCTAGAAATAAAATGAAGATTGCAATTATTCTCAATACCATATTCTGGCGTTAAGTTTTTCTGTATTGTAAAATTTAGTAAAGCTTTTGATTTCGCCAATATGAATTATCTAAAATAAAATCAGCTAAGCAATAATTTTCAACTCACCATAATATTTGTAGATTGTATTACTACGAATAACATTTGTCCATGTCTGACCAGTAGCCTGTGAAATATTTAAGCGTCTGGTGCCATTGAAGGTTATTGGAAAACTTCCATTATAAAAACATCTTTGAACATAAGCTGTCCATTCCAAAGAATGAAAATCATTAAATAAAATGTTTCCATTCGAATCTGAAATTACAGAATATAGAATAAAGTTTTCATCTTAAGACAAATGTCGTGAAAAGTGTTCAATATTTACACTGTTAAAACTGCTATTAGACTAGTTAAAAATAGCTTATGTTGAAAAAAATATCACTTTTAATGCCCTGATGGGTAATAATTTATTTTTTCATCATAAGCAAAAGTGAGTACTTTTAATAATTTGCTTAGATTTTTAATATTTAGTTTGTTCAAGAGTAAATTCCCTTCTCATTTTCATTTTACTTTATTTGCCTGAAAGTTATTTGTACCAAGAGTGGTTAAATGTTAGTTTAAAGCAGTTTATAATACATATTACAATTTTCAAAACAATATTTTATTTCCCACTAAATATAAATGCCGCCAATTGACTGTTTTGACATTTTTCAGGTGTCAAAAATCTGGGTAGTAAAATAGAGAGGAAATCTTTGACACTATTTGACGTATGACGGACAAAAAAGAAAATAAAAATTTGGAAAATTGAACCAAGATAAACAGGGGAAAAAAGGGGAACACATACAACAAATTTTAAACAACCCGGCTTTACCCCTTTGGGAAAATTGGGGAACATATAAAGGGTGACCCCCATTTTCACCCCCAGCAAACCAAGTTTTATTTCCCAATATTTAAAAATAAGCCATGGTTGATTCCCCCGTCTGGCCCCTTTTATCCATACCCAAACACTAAATTCCCAAATAAAAAAAAGATAATGTCTCTCCCTCCAAAAAAACGGGTTTTAAAAGGTTCCGTCTGGTTTCCCCAAAACAAAAAAAAATACAAAAATTTTGTGAAAAAATTTCGAAACCCGGGTTGTTTGAGTTTCCCCCCCCCCGGGGATTTTGAGACAAAGATAAAGGGGGCGAAAAATCTCTAGCCCCAAAAAACCCGGTATCAGTGATATTCAATGGTAAATGATCCACAAGGACCAGACAAATATCACAATATTTGCTTAAAAATCGGATAAGAGTTGATCCGTCGGATGCACCGAAAACAACAAAATACAAAATTATGTGAAAATTGCAGACTCGGATTGATTGAGTCTGTTTTATTAGAGACAATGATAAAGTGCGAAATCTCTTATGCCCCAAAGCACCGGTTTCAGTGATATTCAATGGTAAATGATCCACAAGGATCAGACAAAAATATCACAACAATAAAGTACATGGCATCCTTTTACAGTTGTCATACACCTTATTAAATATTTCTATCCAAACATTTTCAATTTCATTTTCTACTTATTACAATCTTATATTTTTATAGCAAAGCATTATTTAATAATTATTTAACTGATAGTTAAAAAAATTATATTGGTTCCATAATCTTACGGTCGATTCTCAGAAGTATTGTAAGATAGAATGTTTCTGATATCAAACATAATTTTTTTTTAACTTAAACAGTTATTTTTGTAGCGTATATAGCATTATGCACCTTAGTTATCGCATTTTTCTTAAGAGCGTTTTAATAATAATAATAATAATAATAATCGCATTAATAATAATAACGTTAATAATAATAATAATAATAATAATAATAATAATTGAATAAACAAACAAAATATGCTTTGGAAAAAGGATATATTGCTTACCTTGTCGTTGTTTAGTCCAATATAATCATGTTTAGATTTATTGCACATTGAATAACACATACCAGGTGAATTTTGAGATATCGGTAACAAAGTTTGGTGTTTTGCAATGTTTATACGGCCACATCCTGAAATACGTACAGTCAGTTATATTAAAACGTCATCATCATGTACTGAAAAAAATGAAACCAAAGCTCAACAAGGAAGGTTGGATTGAATTTTCGATGAACGCAACATAAAACAGCATAACAAGACCCAGCGAGAAGGAGCTTAGCAAGGCATCAAACAATCACAAGAGAGGGCACATGATACATATAAAAAGATAACTCAGTGACCACAACAAACGTACTTAAATGCCTTAAAGATCATGTTACAGTATAATAAAATATAAATTATGTCATATTTTATTTCATTTTTAAATACGTACAATTTTTATTTCCACACATTCACATGGGCATGAACATGTACGACCCAAAAGATGTCTACTATTAGTATGGGTGTGTGTCATGGTATGACGTTGCTAACGTATTGACACGAAGCTTTTGTTGTTAATATTCGAACATATAACATATGGCACATTTTTATGACAATGACGATTGATCAAAAGTTGATAATGTAAAGAATTTCACACCTTTTTAAATATAACCAACGTACTTTCAGCATTTTCACCACATGATGTTCCAATAGAAATCATTTTTTGATCCAATCATTTAAGCCTCGTTTAAATTTTTAGACTCAAAGATGATCATATAAAATCCATATCGCACCAAATCTAGCCACCTCGTTTTTATTTTTAGAGTCACAATATATATCAAATTCTTTTCTAGTTGAAGTAACAAAATTCTTTCAAAATTGCAATTTAAACATTGTTATGAACAAAACTGATTAATTTGGACTCGTAAACAGCTGCAAATATAGTTTTAACAGCTGTAAACTCGTCCAAACAATTCAGTAGTATACTCAATATTGTATAATAACCTATAATAACCTCATAGTAATTACGAAAAAATTAAAACTTCCTAAAATATAAAAATCCCCTTAATTATTAAATGATGCCAGACGTTTTCCTTTCCTTTTCTATAAATTTAACGTCACGTATAAATTGTACGTTATTAAATATATAACAATGTTACATTTCCGTGTGCTGATTTTACAATACATGCAACAACTAAAAACCTCCACCAAACTCTCAGTTACCAGATATTGTTTTTGCTAAAAGACAAGAGCTTTAAAAGACATTTTAGACGCGCGACGCACCTTTATACATATATTGATAAATAAAATGCTATTTTGAAAATATTGTTTTAAAATAAATGAGAGAAATAAAACTAGAAGCTCAATTTAATTATAATTGAATATTTTTTAACCGTAATAGCATTGTATATAAGGGGGAGTACATACGATGGTTGGTCAATATGTCAGCAATATGATGTATATTTTCTACTTTAGTTCATGATTTAACTATGCTATGCTTCAAAGCACCAGCTTACAAGTGATAAAAATTATCATATGTGTAGTCAACCGATCAAGAATTCTAAGCAAAACAAAAAGTACTTTACATGAGTAACTTTATGTAATTATGGCTGGTAAATGTTGATTATGATGATGAAGTATCGTATGCAACTGTTTCCATGAGGACTATTAAAAAATAGGGTCAATTAAACACGCCAGTTAGTCTGGCAAAAAATAAAAATAAATAAAAAAAACAAAAATTAAACTCTATAGTTACTGACAAAAACATTAAAAAGTTAAGCTTATCATCTACAAAGACGCCAGACTTTCACTTTCCCAAAAAGCAGGCATATGAAAAGGGTCAACTCGTACAATTCTAAAAAAACACTTGAAAGGCAAAAGTAATATATTAAGTACTAACCAATGTAGGCGAAAGCTGTTTCCTTCTTATAATATCCGACCCATACTTCCTTAGTTTCATCTAGCCTAATGTCAGAGGGTATATTTACACTAAAAGATACACTATCCACTTGTATTTTAGGTGTTGCAAAGTTGTCCCTGCTCTTTGCTTCATGCCACTTGACGGTTTCAGTTGATATATCATAATTAGGTGAAACTGTGTAATACATTTTACTTAAATCCAATACCATTAAACTTTTAATTATACATATAAGTGTGATATTTAGTTAAGACATATATATTTTATCTCGATTACCGAACAAATTATTGCACTGCAACTGATCTTAATTACTTTCAAATCTGCTTCCTAGAGCTCACAAGTACTGTATCAATTGAGGAAACATGGCTATGACCCTAGTAGGGTTGGAACTCCTGATCCCTTGGTTGAGAAGCAGACACTCTAATCACTGGGCCACAACTTATATCTTGTTGATGTTTTGAATTATGATTTTCAAGAGTAAAATGTTCATTTTAGAATGATAATGTTTTAGAAGCTACTTTAAGTTCATTTTTCATTTACTACACTTTAAAATGTTTTGGTAAATTTACAAGGAGGCCATTAAAATGAGAAAAAACAGGGAAAGGTTGACCAGCGTCTGTACTTGGATCAATGTGTCCTATTGACGACAATGCACGGGTTATTTAAGGGTCTCTTATAAAAAGAAAATGCGGTTGACCTGCCTCATCTGTCTTTACCAGACCTGTGATTTATGTTCCCATAATGTACGAAATGTCTAAATAAATCTAGCAGTAAGGGTCTTCTGAGTGTGTGATCTAACAGGCGTATTGCTTACCATTTTAGATGGGATTACAATACTGGTAAATTCAATTTCTGTATCACGACAATAATTTTAAGGATCAAAATTAAACCGACTGTGATTGTATCTAAGAGCTCCAGACACAAATTAAATTGATGTTATTCGTAACCTGTATAAATCGTGTAACTGGTCATGAAGTTTTTAATTTGAATATATGGATGGAAATAAATGTACACATATATATTTAAATTTTATTACATTTGTTCTAAGAATATTTTATTTACATTTTGCTAGCATAATATCATTCAACATAAATTATAGAACTTCTATGTAAATATAACGAAAAAAAAACGGAAACAGACATGAATTTTGCTTTAAATTCTTAAGATTGCTTTATCTTGACATAAATAATACGTGTTAGGTGCTTAATATTTGACATGCATTATCATTTGTTGTATTGTTTTCGAAACTTGTGCAATTTTTGCCCAGTATATTGACATAAGAAATAAACAAATGGCCAGTTTGTACTTTCATTCATACACCAACCTAACTATAAATTAATCTGCTTGAATAAGCAAGACATTTGAGAATTTTAAAGTTTTGATAATTGTTTTAAAGCTACACTTATTTCATTTAGATTCCAGCGTTAGTGTTTTATAACGATGACCTTCTTCAAGCGTTTTTAATTTTAGATTGCATTTAAAATTGATATGTGTAAGGAATGACCTTTCATATTTAATAGACCTTAGTGATATACATCTAATATGTCAAGTACTGGCCTTATCATGTCATGTCATATCATGGAATTTGAGGGTAAGTACTTTAACGACATCAGTGATATCCCTGACTCCGATTATTGAAATTTTGCACTTATGCCGGTTGTTTGTCATTGACCACCGTATGAACACCACAAGCTTCATGTTATATTGTTGAACTCTCGTTTGGTCTGTAAAACAGAGGCGTAAACGATTGCCTGCATATAACACTGCTGTCCGTGAACAAAATAAGACTGTAACTACTTTTTTTTTTCGCTTGCGGAAAAAATACTTACTCACAATGCGAAAAAACAAAAAACATCGAGCTTGTCCCATTTTCCCCATTTACATCTGATACACGATACATGTGCGTAGCAAAAAAATAGTTCTTAAGTATTTCTAACTAAATACAATGTTGTTTTGTGAATGTTTAGCTTTGTATGGATCTGTTTCTCAACACCATTATGTAGGAAACAAGACGATAAACAAATTACTACTTTATACACTGTTTGAAATGCTTGTAAACAAAGTGTAGGGATATTTCTCTAAATTTAGCTGTTTATGCAAATGAGGAGCCGTTCGGAAGTTTCCGCCAAACATCGGAAGATTTCCCGCGCTTTACGGGCATGTTACTACCAGATAGCGTGGGTATTCTGACACCAAAAAAATAACTTTGAATTACTTTCCGCGATTTCCATATTACCAATAAGTTAAACTACGATAGAATCATTTTTTCTCTTTTATGACTGATTAATTTGTGTAATTTTATCTATATATTATGCACTTACGCATGAATATATAGTATTTCATCACTGCGTAAGAATCGGAAATAGTTCCAGACCCTGAGAAAGACGCCATTTTATGCAAGACCGGAGCGGAAAACAACAGAATATTTTTACGGTAATTTAGTGTTTTATTAGTTTTCTGAATGTTGTATTATTTTTCGCTATTATATTAATGTTTTTGTAGCAGTGTATGTGAATTTATACTGTTTTCGTTGTTTTCAAAACCATTTATTAACGTTTTTGTTTAAAAGTCTGAATTTTCGTGAGGAATGATTTTCTTCATGCTTAGAAGACTTGTAGATCTAGTGGAATAGACAATCTATGTTAAATTAGAAGTAATATATTTCAGATAATTCTGTATGATTACTGTGTGAAACCCCTTTTTTCGTACGTTCTCTTGCGAGTTCATCATCCGGTTTATTTCAGTCACTTTATTGCGAGCATATCCGGGATAATTCAACATGTACGGTCTCTTGCATTACCGGAAGTAGACCCTGTTAGTACACATTGAATACCTATCAATAATTTATGTGCATTTTCACATAATTTTATTTCTGTGTGAAAAAGTCTTCATTGTTTTCTGTGAAAGAAAATAGTTCCTTGTATTGTAGAACTTTGATTAAATTTGACATTTCCAACTATGGAGACATCTTTGACGCTTTACTTTGAACTTTATTGAGCAAAGATATATTTTTAGGGGAACAGCGCTTAAATTCTTCGTGAAGATATTTAATGCGGCTGCTTATTTCTCAGACTGGTCTTGCGACATTAAGCAATCTGCATCTTGCAAGGTTGAACAGTCCGCATTTTTTCTCTTGTAAGCGTGAATCGTTGAGAACAGTATGTTTCCAAAATTGTAGAACATTAAAAAAACACATTCAAGATATTAAAAATGAGCGTAACTTGCTTGCAGCGGATGTTATTGGCTTTGTCGAGACAAAATTACAATATCCATTATCTGAGGACTATGATATTGATGGATTCTACAATTTGTCATTTTCATTTGAAGAAGCGTCTCTCATGGATTAGCTGTTTATATAAAGAACAGTTTGAAATTTGATAAGTGCTTGTGTTATACATGCTTTAGCATTGAATGCGCTCTGTTATGCTGCAAAGACACTGTATTGGGGTTTGTTTATTGTCCTCCCGGATGTGCTACAGTCTCAAACATCTCGCAGTTCTTGCGCAGTCTGTTAGATGCTATAACTTCTCTATTCCATTTAACACAACAGAACATAATTTTGATGGGGGATTTCAATTATGATTATGAAGACAACAAACGTATTGCTAGGCTTTTTCAAGAAACTTTAGGCTGTGTCCAGCTGATAAATGTTGTCACTACTGACTATAACAGCTGTCTAGATCACATTTTTATTACATCAAATAGAAGTGTAGTTGGGTCTGGTACTTAAGAATCGTGCTATTCTGACCATAAACCAATAGTTATTGTATATGAATCATACTGTTATTATTGAGACAGTAGAAAGATAATTTAATTGTTAGCATCAGGTAAATCTCGCTTACCTATTGCAGTTCTAATAAGAAAAGATTTATTTCAAACACAGATTCATAATACATGACGTCATAATTATGTATAAATATAACACTTTAAGAAAATATATCTGGAATAAAGCCTTCATAAAGCAATAATACACTATATCATAATACATAAAGTTCTGCCACTGTATATCAGCATGAATTTTGACAGATTCTTTAGTTTACATTGACTATGGAGTAAAGAAAATATGTCTGGAATAAAGCCTTTATAAAGCAATAATACACTATATCATAATGCGTAAAGTTCTGCCACTGTAAATCAGCATGAATTTCGAAAGCAGATTCTTTAGTTTACATTGACTATGAAGTTCGAATCAAGATAACTTGAAGCTTAACCTAAAACTATTTGTTACAGAGTAAGGCTTTTAAGTCACCAAAATATATTTCACAAGCCTGATAAGTAACCTTTTTGTAAACTTCATGAATCTAGATGTCTTAACTCCTTAACAATTTTGCATTGAATATGTTGTATGTATATATGGTTTGTTAATAATATTTGTGCGTTTTCACTTGTTTCAGGAAGATGAACAGTCACAGAACCAGTACCCCAATGGGCAACAAGTTCAAGGGCAAGGTCCTTGTGAGGAAGCCCGTGTTTGAATATTCATCAAATGGAGAGGACAAGCAAAGCCTCACGGTTGGCATATCAACGGGGGAGAAGCTGATGAAAGTCATCTGTTACAAGAGAGATGCATTTACGAAGCTTGTGGTGAATCAGGACGTGATCTTATACAACGTCATATCCAGGACAGAAAATGGGGTTGAAATTCTTGTTGTAACAAGCAAGAGCAAGGTGGGCATGACTGGTGGACTGGTTGTGCCCGAAGATCATCGGCGCTGTCTGGAGGATATGCTGAGTGACAGGGATGCAGAGGTTGTGCCTGTCACGACAGCACTTCAATCCCCGCCAAACCACAGGACCAGCATTGCTGGAAGGATTTTAAAGGTAGGTTAAATGTTTATATACCAATACTATATTCCTATGTCATTGATAAATAAACTTGAATGGTAAAATTGATGAACCTTCTCGTTGAAAGCATTGCTTAATAACATATTAAATCACTCACAGTGATTTTTTACCCAAAATTTACAGCCTGTATTAGGCTGCTTCCCAATTCCAAAAACCCTCCATTTTCCCCAAAAATTGGTCAATTTTTCCCAAAACAGACGTCATTTTTGTGCCCCCACGTTAGTGGCGGGCATTTAGATTTACCCTTGTCCGTCCGTCTGTCCGTACGTCCTTCCGTCCGTCCGTCCGTTCACTTTTGTGTCGCACGTAACTCAAAAAGTCATGAAACTTTACAGAAATGTTGATCAGCATGTGTAGTTTTGCACCTGGGTATTTTCGTCTGGATATTTTTAGTATTTTCAGAGTTATTGCCCTTGACTTAGTAAAATTTTGCAATTTTCAACTTGTGTCGCATGTAACTCAAAAAGTATTTGACCTACAGTCATGAAACTTTACAGGAATGTTGATCAGCATGTGTAGTTGTGCACCTGGGTATTTTCGTGTGCATATTTTTAGTATTTTCAGAGTTATTGCCCTTGACTTAGTAAAATTTTGCAATTTTCAACTTGTGTCGCATGTAACTCAAAAAGTATTTAACACATTCAACTCAAATTTGACATATGGATATGTCAAAGTCAAGTTGGAATTTGGTTATGGTTCGATGATTTTTTGGCAGAGTTATGTCTCTTTCACTTTGAAAATAAATACAGATACATCTTAGGAATCAAGCAGTTTAAGTGTGAATTTTGGGCG